>NC_043959.1:35671769-35971769 GCF_902148855.1 Sphaeramia orbicularis
AACAAATATAATGAAACCCTTTTGACAAAGTACATTTACATTTTATGTGCAAGAGCAACATGAGATAGCTGGCAGGGTTGATGAATGATCTCATCTGACTGCAAAGCTTCATCACAGCAGGGTAAAAATGCATGATTTATAAGAGAAACCAGTTTTTGTCTTGAATAAAGACAGTATTTGAAACATGACTGTGCAGCAGCTCACGTTCTGTGTTTACTCTGTTTAACATGTGATCATTCATTAATGACATAGACTTGGTAATAGTTTCTATTTCTTTTACATAACCACCATATGGATAGGCCTCAAAATGTATTAGAATTCTATGCAGTTGTGTTTTCTAGGACACTGTGAAGAAGTGGTGAAGCATTGTATATGGAGGTTAGATACAACAGTTTATTAATGCATTGCTGTAACCGTCAGTGGAGAACCCTAGAAATGCACTGCAGAACAAATGCTTAAGACGGTTTTGTGGTGGACTGCGCTGGCACAGTGTCAGCGTCAAACAACACAGCACAGCTTTGTTTCCTTTACTTTTCTTCCATTATATTTTTCTATGTAGTTCTCTCCTTTTTAAAACCAACATATTGTTTAACTGACATACTTTTCATTGGCGCTTATCATTTCTCCCTATAATCTATATCTATCTATCTATCTATCTATCTATCTATCTATCTATCTATCTATCTATCTATCTATCTATCTATCTATCTATCTATCTATCTATATCTATATCTATATCTATATCTATCTATATATGTATCTCTTATCTCTATCTCTATACTACCACCACCTGTCTGTTTGTCTGTCTATCACTCTTCCACCTGTTGAACAGCTATAACATTAAGTAGTTCTGCCCCTTCTAATACAGATGTTATGAATCCATGGTCAGGAACACATTAACATATTTTATACAAGGGATGCTAATAAAGAGAACAGTTGTTTCTGCATTACACGACAATGGACAAATACACATACACCATATGCACAACCTTGAGATTGTGTTTTATGTGTGGTATGTGGCATGTTTTTTCCTGGTTGATGGTTATGTACTTTTATATGCCGTGCTCTCCTTGCTATTGTGTCAGCTGACATTATATACTCCATTACATCTGGGATACAAATACAAACCCTAGAGTCATGGTTGTCTTAAAATTGTGGAGTAAGTATTATTTTCCCTTCCTCTGCTCACAATCTGCATCATTGACTTAAGGTTCACACTCTAGAATCATGTTTCTCTTTACTGAGACACAAGTTGAGCTGAAGCGATGTGCAAATTAAATTATCGGACGGATATTGGAATTAATAACCTGCAAATAAATGTGTCCAGGACCAAGAAGTTGATTGTGATCTAGCAGAAATAAGGCAGCATCCATTCCACTGAGGATCCATGGGACTGACGTGGAGATGTCTGTCCTCAGTGGTTATTATGGACAATGACTCCAGTCCACTTAGTGACATGTTGGCCTGCAGCATGAGCACATTCAGTAAGAGGCTGATACAACTCAAGGGCAAACAATAAATGTATAGGAAGTCAGTTCTACTACTTACCATCATTTCTGCACTGTTCAACCCATCCAACACATAACAGATCAAAGTCTGCCCCTATTGGTTGACTGTTTTAATTCAGAAAAAAAAAAAAGCAAAACAGGTCAGACAGAGGTATTTGGACACAACGTGCCACCAGAAGCCCCATAGTGATTTAGAGTTGAAAATACGGATGGATGAACACCATTCTTCCAAAATGTATATTCCCTTATAGCCTGTTTTTGTGATGGTAGTGGAGAGCACCGTATAAACAGTGCAAATCTTGTATAAGTCTGACAGTTTGACTTTTGTTTAATTGTGCTACTGTGTGTTTGAAGGATATGAGTTCAAGGATAGACTGCTGAAAAAATACATACAATACAATACATTAATATACAATACAATACAATACATTAATGTAGAATACAATACGATACAATGCATTAATGTAGAATACATACAATACGTTAATATAGAATAGAATAGAATAATTTGTTGTGTTAATTTGAAGTTCCAAAGCAATTTACAGTGACATTAATGACAAAACCCCCACTTTTCATGCAATGATACAATAGAATACAACAGAATTCATTAATATAGAAAATATTATATAGAATAGAATAGAATAGAATAGAGTGAGCTGTTGTGTTTTGAAGGTATTGTGCTGGAATACACTACTCCATCAGGTCATTAATAATCACATAATAAAATAATAATTTATTATTTTGTCATGTCATGTTTCTTGTGCATTACCTCTTTGGGGTTTTTATGAAGTTTTATATCTTATATTTTTAATGTATCTTCATCATTATTTTTTTATGGCTGTAGATACACATTCTCCTTAATGCAGTATGGAACCTGACATTAAATGTACACTATGTTGCATTTTTTTTTTGTGCAGTGCAGTGCAGTGCAGTTTTTAGCTTCATGAGTGCTTTCCAGGCTTACCTGGTCTGTGAGAATCTGTCTGTTTCACTCACTCAACTTTTGTTCTTTGTTTCCTATCTCCAGGTCTCTTTGATTTCTTCAGAACTTATTACATTAGTCTGACTGTGCTGCACCATGCTGTGGATGAAGTGGAGGATGGTGGTGGACTCCTGTGTGGACGGAGAAGGAGGCTGCCCGTTCTTTGTGGATCTTCCTGCTGTTCGCTGCTGGAGGTTTGGTTCTCTTCTTCCACCAGCAGGATCTGTCTGAAACAGTCCAGCAACAAGGGCCAGGTTAGTGTGTTTTTACCCTTACATGGTGGATTGTTCAGGCCTCGTAGGTTGTAAAGACTGATACTTGCTCGGATTTTCCAACAAAACACACACACCCACACACACACAGATATTATACTGAGGTTGTGTATAGTTTTACTGACCCTCATACATTTTTTATAGTCTTTATTTATTTTTTCTGCAAAATACAAAGACATGCTCAAATTTTGCTATGGTTATGGGTATAGGATGAAATTGCCTGCTATAGTAATCCACACATAAAACCATTTCTGATGATGATGACAATCGCTCAGCAATATTGTCACAGTCGCTAACTTTATGAGTTACACAGGTCAGTTACACATCTTCGCCAACAGTCTTCCATTTTCTACACAGACACAGTCCAATACTTCACAATCAACTGAGGTTACATAAAGAAACTTGAGTGGTAAATGTCTCAACACGCAGCTACTCTTTTCATTCTGCTTATTTGAACATTCTTCAGACTGTTACCTTGTTGTCGCTTTTCATTTCTCTCACTCGCCTCCTTCTAGCACTCTCCATGTCTCATTCCGTCTTTGTATGTCTCTCTCTGCATTTTTTATTTTAGTCAACTTAAACTAGTGGTTGTAAATATTCTATAGAAGTGGAAACTTATTTATGAATTATTTACTAGAGGTTAAACACTTTAAGCAGTGGTGGATAAGGAACTCACTTTTTTGACTTCAGTAAAAGTACAGATACAGGGGCTAAAATGTACTTAATAAAAGTAAAAGTATCCAGGGAAAAGTAAAAGTACAAAGTACTCATTTTAAATTTACTTAAAAACTAAAAAGAAAATGTGTTTGATCCAGATTCAACCATTATATTTAATAAAGTAAATATTGATTAAAAGTGATGGAATTGGACGTTTGGTAAATATACAAAGAAAGAACCGAAAGAACCAGCGTATAAATGGCTGCTCATTTTTTTACTTAATGTATTGATGTGTGATGTGAAATGTGTTCACCACTAGTTGGCAGTGTGACCGTTAGGCTTTTACCTGGTTACAGGATGTTGTACTTGGAAGCCGTTTGGTAAAATAAACATTCTGACTGAGCTTGTACTCAGTGTGTATCACATCAATACATTTAGAACTGAGCACAATAATCAAGAACAGCATTATAACTGACTGCTCAACTTATTTAGTACTGAGCACTGTAAACAGAAGCAGAACAAGCTCTGGTCTCAAACTGTATAGAGGACACACAATAAACAAAATCTTCTGCATAGTAATCAACCCAACAGGCCAGACATTTCTAAATCTTAATATTACCAGTATTTATGATTCAACTTCAAAAGGAGTTGATTTTCAAGTTTTTTTAATTGAGCCATGCTCTTTTGGGAGAGAAGATGAATCCAGCTGTACCTCTACAGCTGGATTATGGTGATGTGTACAGTTGCACAGCACTTTGTGTTCATGGGAGAACAATCAATTTACAAAAAGAAGAAAAAAAAACAAACAAAAGCAGCATGTAACACAAACACAATTTGAAAAGTAGTGGAGTAAAAAGTACAGATACCCACTCTAAAATGTAGTGAAGCAAAAGTAAAAGTACCCCTCCATAAATTTACTTAAGTACAGTACAGATACATAAAAAATTTACTTAAGTACAGTACAGATACATAAAAATTTACTTAAGTACAGTAACGAAGTACTTTTACTTCGTTACATTCCACCACTGACTTTAGCTTCAATTCCTCTTATTTTGTGTAAGTTACAGGTTTCTATTAATTAAAATGAATGTATGTCATCAGTGATACAGCAGTTAAAACATCTTTTTGTCCTCCTCATTGTTTTTAACTATTCCTAATCTAACAATAGAAAAATATGTATAAGAGCTAATTTTATTACATTAATTAATTACCTGACATACACTCGCAAAGCATAAAGAATCGAACATTGTAAGTTGAGCTGTGTTGGTCATAAGGTATTGATAATAGAATATGCTGACTGAATGATAGCATAATAGTTTCATCATTATATATTTGCAATCTGCACAAACTGAAAACAAAATAAAAACACTGACATAAAAATGGTGAGGACAACAAAGAGCATGCTTGAACAACACAGATACAGTTTCATTAACCATCAGTCCACATGTCTACAAATGGATGATGCCAACGAAAACAGGAATGAGCACATACATGAAATGATAGGTATTTTATCTGTCAACAAGCTCTCTGGGTGTGTTTTACAGGAAATATGTACTGGAACAAGGTTGTGAGACCAGAGACTGTTCAATAGAATACACAGATGAATCCTGTTGTGAATGTTCTTTTGCTTGTAGAAAGCTGATATACTGCAAATATCAGAGCTCCTTCATTGATCCAAAACAGGGGATGGGCAAAGTGTGTCTCTTCATAATTGGTTGAATAGTATAAACATACCAATAACTTGATTTTACCCAAAACCTTAGAAAAACATATTAGATGACACACATTTAGCACATTCCTAACAGGGACAGAATAGAGCTGGTTTGGATAAAATATCTGCCTGCCAACCTTGGTCTGGCAGACAGAGAGACATACAACTGTGAATCTATCTTTTAATGACAAGGGAGAGAACACAGTGGTCTATAATTTGCCATTACAACAGCTAAGAGGCTGACATTTCTCTAACATGTAAACAAACCAAATCCAGCTGTAGATAGACAACAGAATACTTTATAAACTCTGTCATAACTGGGATATTTGATGATCATCATAGATATGTGAATCATGAAACAATAGCACTGGTACAGATTAAATTCCACTTTAGATTCATATCATTTCCCTTCCTGTTAGATGACAATCCAAGTCAATATAGTATTTGAACTTAGCATTAACAACATATCCAATAAAGCGTGAACCTTGTTTTCTCTGCTTTTGTCTTAGTCCTAAAACTGCCCAATGAACATGGCAACACAAAATAAATACCAGCACATGCATGCAGAAAAGCAACCATACATGAAATTGAAAGTGCACATAGATGCAGAAGAATGACACTCATTCTGTGTGTGTTCAGTTTTAACCAGAGTGCATAGCAGAGAGAACATTTGTTTCCCAAATACTTCACTTTTCATTGCACCTCAGTGGCCTTGTGGTCAGAGTTTCCAGCCTGATAGACAGAGGCCACACATTTAATTTCTAAATGAGTCCAACCTTTGTCCTGATAAAGGGATCCAGTGTCCTTTTGCTTGGCATGTAGCATTAAAGAGACGGCGGTTTTAAGCAGCTGCGAATAATGAAAAGTCCTGTGTGCGTCAAGTTGTGTCATGTCTCAGAAACAAGAGTGGCTTATTCACATGTGTACCTCCAACACTATCGAACAGATGACACAGTGGAGATCTGCATTTTTACCTTTCCATTGAATATTTAGTCTTAATACAATAGCTTTCAGTTGCACAAATTAATAAAACAAATGTGTCTGTAATAAAATGATTTCTAAGTGCTTCTTAAAGAAATGCTGATAAAGTGGTCTACCAAGTCCTCGTGGGACAAAACCTTCACAGGAAAAGCAACAGAACAGAGACTGCACCGAGTAGCAGCTCTAACATGTGTCAACAGCAGGGTGAATCATTATGAATATCAGAGCGGTGTCACACTCTGCTGGAATAAGAGCCACTTAGCCAGAGTGGAATCTCTCCAAACCTCTAATATTCCCCTGATTGTCAGATGCTTTCAGGCTTGGTGTCAGGTGAAAAAAGGCCAGTCATAATGACACAGATATTCACACACATGCAAGTGGCCCACTCATTATGTATAAATACGCAAATTAGGACAAGCAATATTTAATATTTATGATAAATATCAGGGAAATAGTTGTGTTAGCTTGTAAGAAGATGGCAAATGTATTCAGCAATCGCACCAAACTGATAGCTGTCACCTTAGAGATTTTACATGTAAATCAACAGACTAACAAAATCAGTTGGATTCAGGTAAGAAAAACATAATGTTATCATTTTACCATTAGCAAAGCACTCTGTGTCATTTACATCACACAGTTTTTTGTTTTAAAGTAAACTAAATGATCTCATAGAGAACTTACGTTAAATAACTATGTGTTAAACATTGTAAAATGAACATATACATTAATCTGATCTAGTGATTTAAATACATTTTGCTATATACCGATCAGAACGGTGATAATAGATGTCAACACTATTTCATTCATTCATTCATTGGCTGTACATGGCTCTGTTTGTAAGGAGCACTTAGTGGATGTCAGTCTCTGATGATATTTTGCAGGTTGTGACAGACAATAAGCCATAATTTCTAGTCTGTCATGCTTGGAAGCCAATTCATAGTAGGAGTTTATGGTTCTATAGGCGTCTAATGTAACTCTGACCTTATAAAAATATCTTGCAGTCGGAGTCTGGCATGTACTTTGTTGTCTTTGTAACTAAATGTTTTGAATGTGCTTCTTTCCTCATCATAATTTTTCCTATTCAACAAAATAACTTTACTTGCCCAGGTGTGTTTGTTGTGAGCAGTGTATTAGGGTACAGTATTAAAGGTCTGCTTTGGTTTAAGGGCAGCCTGATGATGTGTGAAGAATGAATCAGAAGTGAAATGCAAATGTATAGACCTTGCTGCATGCCTACGTATGTATGTGTTACAGTTATTGTCTTTCATGAGTCACAGTACTTTGAAAATGCACACCAACTCTTCCACATGTTTTGGATGATAAGTGCATGGCACAATAGACTTAAGATTTTAAGTTTGTGCTTTTTAAGCTCCTGCAAAATTAGCCTGTGCAATTGTAAACAAGAGATAAGATCGTTTCATTGACATTTTCTCTCTTTTTTGATTACTAGCCATTTTTAAGCTTTAAGTTTAAAGATTTTGCAACATGAGCACATTCTTTTATCTAGCCAGCTCTATTGCTACTTGAATATTAAAGTAAGATTTCGAGTTTACTAAATCATGCATGAGAAACTGTGCAGTATACAGAACACAGTAGCTACACAGCACAATGAGCAAGCAGTATCTTTGCCTTAAGCCATGGTGCTTCACCCCAGCAGAAGCTCATATCTAATAGAGTTGAGTTATAATACATTGGGTGTCAGCTTTTATCTGCCTCCCCCTCCTTTTCCACCTCTTTATTTGGCTTGCAGTTGGCTTGAGAGCTTTCTATCCCTTGGCTTAGATGGCCTGCACAATGGTAGCTGAGCAAACTGCAGTTTAACTGGAAACAGTCTCTCCCTAATCTCTCCCCCCAGTAATTGTTAAAGGACAATTGAAGAAACAGCAGTGGGTTTCTCAGGGAGAAGAGACACCTGAAGTGCCAGCAGTTCAGATAAATTGTCTGCACAAATTTACACCTCTGGCCATTTTTCAGATTAGAAAGGCAGTTCTCTGCAGAGTAGTAGTTTCCCCTGCATGTCACCTCACAAACATCAATGCACTGAAATTCATAAATAACATAGACGAGGCAAAATTGTTGCCTATTTGTATACTAGCACACACTACTACTTCTACTACTACTACTACTACTAATAATAATAATAACAAGTGGTGCCAGGCACAACAAACCCCGCCCCTTGCACATAGTGTAGCTTATTTTGGCATCAATCTAACTGATGTCATCATGTCTATGCATGTGGTGATGTCAGCATATCAATTGCCTCTATATATGTGCCAGGTTTGAAGTAAGTTGAAACAAATTGATGTTTTTACAGAAATTAGAAATTGCGCCCATTATAAGTAAATGGGGAAGAAAAAAGATGTAAAATTTCCAAAAACATATATATAATTTTAACCTACTTTTCCCAAAATATAACCACATCTATTCTTAGTCACTGGAAATCTATAAACCAAATTTGGTATGAATTCAACCAATAGTTTTGTTGCTACAAACATGTGAAATTTTGCCCATTATAAGTAAATGGGAAAAAAAAAGACATTTAAGAATTCATGACAAATTGAAACTTTGACCTATGTTTCCCAAAATGTAATCACATCTATTCTGGGTCACTGGCAATCTATAAACCCAATTTGGTATGAATTGAACCAATAATTTTGCTACTAGAGTGTTAAAAAACAAACAAAGAACCAAACCGAACCAAAAATAATACCCCTGGCCTCCCATTCGGGGGTGCGGGGTAATATGACATTAGTGATGTATATTTAACCTTAGTAGCTGGCATTTATTAGGTGCTCATAGTTCAGCTTTGCTCAGCGGACTGGCTACAATTTGACTGTGTTTGGGGTAATTTCTGTCACACACACACACACACACAAATGCAAATGCCCTTTCACAAACCATCCAACAATAACTCTAACCCAAAATTATTATCATTTCACACTGTGGCAAAGAGCTACAGTGTGAAATGCAAATACATGTGATTTGCATCAAAAATCACATCTTCAGAGCGCCTGTATTGCCTGCTCTTTAGAGGAATGAGAATTGGAAAATGAAGGATCACTGTTCTTTTGGTTACAGTGAATGAGATCTTTGTACAACACAAGACACCAAAGTTCACATCAAGACCCCTGTAAGTGCTAGGTTTAAGCTTAGGCTAAGGACAGATCGATATCTTGTTTAAGTATTAATGGAGTTGTTGAGCACTATTTTTCAGCACATTTTCCCAGGAAGTCATGGCATTCTTCCTAAACCATAACCCAGTGTGGTCACAATCACCAGATATTGTCAAACTAGGAAAGAATTGGTGGTTGTTTTGGTAGAAAACAAATCATGTTGAAATAAGGTTAAAAGAACTTTGTGTGTAATTGTCATAGTGTTATTATGGTATAATTAGACAAAGCACCCATAACTGTATACATTTTTATTTTTAGTTTTCCTCCTTTTACTGGTTGATTTGTAATAAGTAAAATGTTTTTTAAGCTACCCTTCTGTGTTGCCATTGCCAACATTTACATCCAAACACATTAAACATCATCAGCTGATAGAAAAGTGTAAAACAGTACAGAACAGAGCACCTAATGCCTGCCTAATGAAATGATAATAAAAGGGTATCACAGCCAAATTAACTGATTCTCAATTTCTAAAACAAATTTCAGACAGAATATATAAAACCACTGGCTTTTCAATGACAGCATCGATACATTTTTAAACCTTCAGCAGTGACTTGATTAAAAACCACATTGAGAATGAAAAAAAAAGCTTCTTCTTTTCTTTGATAAATTTCTCAATTTCTAATTTTTTTCCCTAGTTTCCTCATGTGTACAGAATTTTCTCTGAAGCTGCATCAAAAGCATGTGTAAGTTATTGATTCATCCACTACATGAACAGAGGCTTGCAATGCTAGCTGTGATCATGCCACTTAATTTTAAAAGAAAGTAATATTTTTGATAAACAGGCCATTTTACATGCAGTAAATTTGATTGAAATTAATTACAAGGCTGTCCACAATAGCTCCGTCCAACTCTCCATCCTTCTGTCTGTCTACATGCAGCCTGCCAGGAAATGGGCATATTGTTTCGTGCTCAAAGGTAAAATTTGATCTCCCTGTCAGAGGTCCAGTAATCCCTTAAGCCTTGTCTGTTTGCACTGTCCAATTTAGCAGCCTCTTAATATAATTAAACTGTGCTGATGACCCTAACCCTAAATCCATATTAAAATGCAAATCTACCACAGGTTTTATATGTTTATGATAAAATGTACAAACATCGTCTAAATGTTGTGGTGCCTTTTTTATTCTTTCATCAACATGAACAAAGCCTGTTTGTGTTATTTTGCTCATATTCCCTTTATTCCTCTCAGAGCAGAATGATCATTAGAAAACAGTACTTGATCAAGCCAGCTTCATCGCAGGGTTTTTACACAAATATAATTAAGCTGTCTGAAAACAAGGGGTATATACACAATACCTTGATAGAGCAGTGAAAGTAAAGCTCTGCCATTCTGTTCAGTGTTCAAATCAAATGACATCTGGCATGGGGCATGGGTTTCCCAGCAACTAAAGCCTTGTAGTAACTGCTGTTCCACATTCAGTTCCGCTCTCCCCTGCTCGCCTCAGGGAGCCGCAAAAACCTTAGCGGGGGCCTCTGGGACACCCCGAGAAAGAAAAATAGAAAACACACTATTTCTATGTATAGGTATCGGATGCCTGCTTCACCACCTCTCTAGCCTCATCTAGACCTGGACCATCTCAAATGGATTTAAATGGAGCCCCTCAGAGGCAACTGCAAGGTCATGTGATTTTCCATTAACATTAATGCCTGGGGTTATGCCATGGGAGCCTTGCAACATAATCTGTTTTTCCTGCCATCTGATCCCCTCACCAATGGCTTCTGTGTGCCAGTCTATACAAAATAAATTTCATTTTCCACATCCCTGCACCAGCAGAGGTCAGTGTATAAATATATATATAATATGAAGACTGTCAGAAAGTAATGAGAATGCATTTAGTTCAAAATATATGAATTTTTTTTTTTTTTTTACATGTATTAAGTGCAGAATGCAATACTGTTTAATTTGTGATGCATCTTTTCATGAAGGAAATGTCACTGGGTGTGGCCATGAGTCACATTACTACAGAGATGTTCACAGAAATTAAAAATTTAGAGCAACCTTATTTTGGAGAATAGAAAGAGAGAAACATAAAACACAGATTCGAAAGCAAACTCTGTTTGATGAGGGATGAGATGGAGGGCATTGACTGAAATAAAACACACAGACTGTGATCTTTCTTTTAACTCCGGAGAGTTGAAGATGCATCTTTTGAGCCACTGACGAACAGACAGGGTTAGGAACCCTACTGAGCAGCAAAGCATGGCTTGGTCATCCTGCCGGTGGCGGGGGGGCTTTCAGGTTGCCCTTTTCCATAATTCCATGCTGAGTAACATTAAAAACTCAGAAGGAAATAAAGCAGAACAGGCAAGAGCGCCATGTGGATCCAACAGAGGCAGATTTTTTTCAAATGTCTTTGAAGATCCTAATCATAGATGCGGTCTCTTGACAATGTCTGTCCATGTCATGTAAGTGGAAGAACCACAGCTCAATACACTCTGTAGCTGTGGAAACAAAAAGGTTTGTTTAATGGAAGACCATTTACAATAGAAAGAAAGTAGAGATAAAGTACATATAGCTACAAGCACAAATCATGCTCTGAATGGAAGTGACAGTTTTCTCCTCCAGTATCTGATCTGTCTCTTAAAAGTGATGGAAAGACAAGGTAATAATAATTTTAAAATGACATTTTAATGCACAACTAATTTGTAGCCTGAATGAAATGGGTTTATGAATATATGAGCTGGTGCACTAAATTAATTATCTCTAAAGGCCTAAATATTGATGGGAATATTTCATCTTCTTTTGAAGGTTACTGGGGATACAATATACTCTGCTGGTCTATGCTCTGACAGCATGAACCTTAGCAAAATTAATTTAATGGGACAGCAGAAATATGTTGCATAAGCATACAATGTCGCTGACTAGATGAGATGCTGTATGAAACTGTCAAACATCATGTTCCTGTCAGAAAACTTGTCTTCACTATTGCAAACACTTCAAAATAGCAGACACACCTTAAATGTTGAGTCTTCTCAATCGAAAAAGCTTGTACGTTTGAGTTTTGTACCTATCCTCCAGTAGGACTGAGAAGCTGCAAACACCATGGACAGGAAGAGACATACAAAGAAAGAGTGGGAGGAGAGAGGGAGCTTATATAACCACAGTTCTCACCAAGGAGACGTCTTACAGCTTCAAAAGTGAAACAGTGATAATAAATGCCAGTGTTCAAGGTTGCTCAAGTTATCATCCGTTCAGTAAGGAAAAACTATGCAGATTATTGTTAGCTGAATAAAACCATATAATTAAATTTTCTGCTATATAGGTCAGTATCTTCAGATATCTCAGCATAAGAGGGCATCTCCTAAATGAGACACCCATAGCTCAAGTTCAAATTAACTGAAATAAACCAATGGTGTTAAATAGTAATGGCAGTCCCCATAGGACTTTGGTATTGAACACATTTGATTGGTACACCACCTGCAGTGTCCTGTCACATAATCAAATAGACTTGACACTGAATATCAATAAACATATCCTACAATCATAACCGTATACAACAAAAATATTAAAGAAAAGAATATTAATTTCATTGTATGTTTTTTTTAAATAGTTTATTTGTAGTTTGTTTGTTTTTTTTTACTTAGAAGAAGAATAGAATTGCATAGAAGTTGCTTATTATTTTGTTAGAAATTGATGGAAATTATATCATGGATTACTTCCCACTACTTTACTAAACAAAGAAAGGAAGAAATGGCAGATGACAGAAATGGGCTCCAATTTTATATAGATATACCAAATGGCATGGTGTTAAATGTAGTCTGGAACTCCTATTTCTGTGGTGTCTTAATGTCTCCTATGGACCAGCAGGGTTATGGTTCGGGTCACTAGTTCCACTGTTTATATAGACACCCCTCTTTTATGAGATATAACTTACTTCTTAAAATAGAATATCAGGTCATAAAAGTAATACTTTGGGGTTCTGCCACAAAGAAATACAGTTTGCCAGCTGTTGTAGAGGTTCAACAAAGGACAGCTGGACCCCAGACCAAAGTCCAACATAACATGAGTCATTTTATGTTTTCTTTATGAAACCTTGGCATCTAGCACAGTGAAACATATGCTCTGTTATCTCTACCTCAATTTTTCTTGAGGGAATACATTCTCCTTGAACACTATCAATATTAGCTGCAGTCATGCACACCTGTACGGTTCTCCAGCCTTGTTATGATCGTGGATATTGTTCCGAGTAGGATTCAGACATGACTTTTCCTAAAGGACAAGATCTGCCTCAGGAGCTGCCATCCGCCTCTGTAGACAGCGTACCCATTATCAAATTGGACTTGAACCCATCCCCTGTCTGCCAGGGAGACATGTTGAATGGATATCATTGTGCTCTGTTGAGGCTTCCATCACTGTAATCCCTCTACAAAGTGCAGGCACTCTTAAGGAAGATGAAAAGAGCAGCGGAGAGAGTATCCCATTCACCGTGTGTGTGTGTCACTGCAGAGGCCACAAGGAGGGAAGTCGGTGAAATCAGTGGCCTGAGCCGACGACTCCTTAGCCCTCCCCGCAGTCAGAAAAGAACAAAAGATTAAGCCCTCCTGCTATCCAGAGTGATAACAAGCTGTCAACTTCTAAAATGTAATCTGCTGACTCTGGGAGGAAGTGGTGGTGTCAGTGGAGTGGGCTGCCAGCTGATGGTTATCTGCTGAATGGCGTGCCATTGATGGAGAGAGTCGTGGCCCAGCTGGCAGATACACAAAAGCCACTTCTGTTTGCTACCAAACAAAGAACTCTGCACAGGCCAAGGAATCCATACTGAGCCAATTTTCAACATATTGATACACATATATCCTCTCCACACCTTGCCTCTCTCTCTGATGTGGGCCATAAAGGAAAGGCGATGGCAATGATAAATGACATGAATGGAAGCCAATAGAGTGGAGATAATAAGGCATTGCCCCTGACAATGCTGACAAGTGATGGGAGGCTCCCCTCTGTCAACTTGTCTCTCAAGCCCCTCCACTCTGCCCTGGCACAGATTGTTAAATGTAAAAGCCATATTACTTCCCCCACAAATCCTAATGCACACTCCAGTGGACAGTGAGACTGTGGTATGGCAGCTGTCACTGAGCGGCAGCCAGTAAATCAATCCAACCAGGGCATTATGCGTCTTTTAACAAGGGGATTGTCATAAAGCTAATTGCTGACACCTATCATATCTCTGTCTCCTGTCACCCTTATACCTCTACACCCCCACTCTATTGGTTTTTCCTAAATGTTACAACTCTAAAATTGCTTCTAAATTACCCAACTGATCTGCCAGATGGCTAATAGAACATGCACAAGCATTTTTGATCACATTAGCAATTAATATTGGCAACCCAGGCTTTGGTCAGATCTGCGTGGGGGTGTCTCTAATAGGGCAAAGAATCAGATTTTCTAGTCATTACAAAAAGCCACTTACAATCTCAGTAGTTATGGCAGAGCGGGGGAGTTTGTCACACAGGCGCTATTTCAGGCTGTTTACAATTTGATTTCAGACCAGAGTCAGGTGGTGGGGGTGGGGGTTCCCTTGTGGACTTGGGGCTATTGATCTCGAAGCACCAGTCATATGATATGATATAGATACGCTTAGTTGTTTTCTGTACAGCCGAGTAAGAGAGAAATGAATTTGACCTGCCGCTATTTTCGATACTTTGGAGTCACTGCAGGTTGGTCTGATGGTGTCTGATGCTCAAAAGTACTCAGTGATAATGGTCGAGTAAAGACAGCAGAGCAAAGTAAGAAAGTGACACCTACATTTGTCTTGGACGACTGACTTTAAAGTGTAATTGACAGCAAATTCTGTTAAAATGTAATAAATAATGAAAGTATTTTAACTAAAGGTGCAAAATAACATAGCCTATTACATTACATCAGGGGTATTAAAGTATGGTCTGCGGACCAAAACAAGCCTGTCAAAGGTTCCAATCCAGCCTGTGGGATGAATTTATGAAAAGTAAATAATTACACTGCAGACGTTAATGGTCAATGGTGTCAAACTCATTTTAGTTCAGGAGCCACATACAGCCCAGGTTGATCTCGAGCGGATCAGACCAATAAAACAACAGCATAACAGTTCTCTAACTAAAGCCCTGTTTGCCTGGGACTGCAATACATTTGGAAATGAACCCCTCGACACCTATGGTTCATGCAAAGTGGGTTCTTTTAGTCAAATCTACTGACACTGCTTCTCTAGTTCTCATGTCACAACTCACCATATACAGACAGAAAAACATTCACATGTGCAAATTGGCATCTCTTGGATTAGAAGTAATTTGCAAGATGTTTTGTTTCCACTGCATATTTACTTTTCCTATCTCTAGGTCAAAGACTATGAAGGATGAACTGTGATAAATGAAATATTTTTAACTGTTTTCAGTAGGCTTGTGCCACAATATAAAACTGCTACTCAATGAAACAGGATGGAATTAAGATGACCTTTGTAATTAGCACAAGTTACCAGAGGTCCACTAGAACTACTAGTGTCATACGTATAGGGCTTGAGTCACTTATAAACAGCTTCACCCGTAGCCTTGGCCTCATTTAGCCTTTAGCTGTGATTATGGTACACATTCACTGCGGCATCATTTCAGTAAGTTTATGAAACATTATTTACATTGTTAGTTGGACACAACAGTGCCAAATCTAGACCTGACCAACTGAAGCAACCTCAGATCATAACACTGCCCCCACAGGCTTGTACTGTGGGCACACGGCATGATGGGTAATCACTTCATCTGCCTCTATTCTCACCTTGATGCTGGAACAAAGTTAATCTGGATCATCAGACCACATGATCCTTTTGTCACTGAAACATAGTCCAGTCTTTATGTTCTCATTGCATCAGTTAGGGATGAATAACATATTCCAGAAACCGCAGTAATTATCCCCTAGAAGGACCTATTTGTTTAGTTAAATCCAAGTGGGGACGTAGATTCAACCTATATTTTTATTCAACTGACGAGTGCAGTTTAATGATTATAGTCTGTGCTATGGTATCGTTGAGGTGTTTCGAGTTATACTAAAATAAAATTACAATCACAAGTCACCCTTTTAAACATACTATTCATCTAGACATAGAGTTTTCTTCACCGGAAAATATATATTTAATCAGGTAATGGTACTACCGATTGTATTATGAATTATGGAGAGTTTTTTTTTTTCTCTCTTTTTCTAAAGAGTCTCTTAAACATTATGGTCATGAGGTGTAATCAAGAAATCTCTTTGACTGAGCAAACTGTGACAGTGGCTGACTAATAGGGAAATTATGAGCTTGGCTTTGGATAATCAGGTTAATTTCTTGCCTTGTAGCCAGGTCAGCGGTCTACTATAGAGTCTGTGCTAATTTCAGTGAGCTCTTGGACACTGATGTCTAAACAATGAGACAATAGCATAAACTAACAACAAAGAATTGAAATAATGTTGGCTGCAGATTCAGTTATTTGTCTTGCTTTCTTTTCTTAGTGTTTGTATATCCAGGTGTAAATTGACATTCCAAGGATGCTTTTGTTTAGCGCCGACCAGTTTCACATTAGACTCACTGATGAGAGGGAGGATTCTGCAGCTTCAGTTTCAATCCTTGAAGAAAAGTGAAGCATTAAGATTGGTTTGTCTTTCAATATAATAATCACTGCTGAGCTGACCTAAGTCTGTGACACTTATGCATTCCGGTACACAATTTCAGATTCCACTAAATTATTTGCTCCCGTATAAAATAAGTAATGAATACGGAAATAAAATCAGGTGCCTCTGTAAATAAGATTTATTTTTTTCCATTGAGATGTTTGGCAGTTCAAACACTGTCTTTTGCACAGAATGTAATGCATAATTCAAGGTGGGATTTAAACTGCTTTAAACTGCTTTGCCATAGCAGCACTGCACCAAAACTGTCATGCATTATCATACTCTGTTGTGCGTTCATATCTGAGATAAACATGTACCTTCTTTGATTTGTTTATTTAGACAGCATCAAGGTCTGCACTATAACAGCATCAACAGGCACCATAGAAGACAAATGGCTTTGAAGGAGATCAATTCTAAGCTCTTAAATCATTGATTATTTCATTTACATCTGAGAGAAAGTCACATTTATTGCAAATAAGATTACAGATGAAATTTTTAATCTACAAATGAACCTTGAACCATTTCCCATTTGATCAGATTTTCTGAGTTTTATACTGCTTGATGTCAACCCTCTCTACTGCTCATGATTTTGTTTTTGTTTTTTTTTTCTAGAAAGCAGGGTCCAATGTATTTTCCCACACACAGTGATAATAACCTACATGTAGTGGGCACTTGTATCCCAGCTATTACAAAGCACTAAACATCCTCTCTTATCTCAGCTCCAAGTTCTTTTTAGCTAATGGCCTTCAGCAACTCTTTGGGAGATCACTAATGCCAGTGCAGAGGATGCTGTACAAGGATACAAAGCTTATTTCTGAGTCTACTACAACTCTCAGGTGACCATTTCTTTGATTTGCTGGGAAATGGGTGCAGATTTTCTTTACATCCATTTCTTTGTATCCATCGTGATAGACATTCCTTTTGTACTTGATATATTAACCACATAAAAGAAATTAGGCAATAAAATAAAAAATGAACTACATTAAAAAATATATCACTTTTTAAAGACAGCTATTTTCTAACTTGCAAGATGTCATAGAGAATTTTGATAGACACATTTTCACTTTTTTCCTCAACCCTTATATGCTACGGCCTTTTAATACAGCTTTCACAGAATATTGAAAAGCTTTCAGGCAGCTGCCAGGCAGATTGCAGCCTGTTTCTCTTAGTTGGATGCATTTTTACTCATTGTGTTTTACTGCATTAGACTGAGCCCATAACAGGTACAGGCCATTAAATTACATCAGGACAAATTGAGCTGTTCACCACCCATTT
The DNA here is from genome assembly GCF_902148855.1 of Sphaeramia orbicularis. Taxonomy (NCBI): domain Eukaryota; kingdom Metazoa; phylum Chordata; class Actinopteri; order Kurtiformes; family Apogonidae; genus Sphaeramia; species Sphaeramia orbicularis. The sequence continues at coordinate 35,689,935 of NC_043959.1, forward strand.
CCAATTTTCTCTTAGGTTGGCACAAAAGAGAATTAGACATAGATCCCCGTTTGTTTATTTCCTGACACCACAGGAGTTTCTGAGGCCTTTTGTCTTTTTGTACAGTAAAACACAGAGATGCATTGGTAAAGCAGAGGCTAAAGGCCTTGACATGGATGGATGGAGGACCATTACATTATACTTGGAACATGGATATATAGTGTGCATTATCATTGTAAAAATGAGGTAATATCATGTAAGTAGCAAAGTAATAACAAACAAGTGGTTCCAGGCACAACAAACCCCACCCCTCACACTTTTTTTTGCTTATTTTGGCATCGATCCAGCTGATGTCATCATGTCTATGCATATGGTGATGTCAGTATATTAATTGCCTCTATATATGTGCCAAGTTTGAAGAAAATTGAAACAAAATGTATGTATTTATAGACATTTGAAATTTCACCCATTATAAATAAATGGGAGGAAAAAAAAAGATTTTAAAAATTCATAACAAATTTGAACTTTGACCTATTTTTCCAAAAATATAACCACATCCATTCTGGGTCACTTGCAATCTATAAACCAAATTTGGTATGAATTCAACTAATAGTTTTGCTGCTACAGACATGTGACATTTGGCCCATTACAAGTAAATGAAAAAAAAAAAAAAAAAAAAAAGTAAAAAATTCATAAAAAATTGTAAGTTTGATCTACTGTTCCCAAAATGTAATCAGGTCTATTTTGGGTTACTGGGAATCTATAAACCAAATTTGGTATGAATTCAACCAATAGCTTTGCTGCTAGAGTGTTAAAGAAACAAAGAAACAAACAAACTGAACAACAAACAATACCCCTTGCCTCCCTTTCGCAGGGGTAGTAACTTAATTTTGGGAGCATTTGGGTAATGTTAGGTTGAATATCAGGTAATGAGGTAAGAATGGGCCAAAAAAACTAAAGATAATTAACCAACACACTAAATAACTAACAAGTATTGCAGATAATATGACTACTATCAATATAATACTTTTAAAGGTCCCGTATTATGCTATTTTTCAGTCACGTCATATAGGTCTCAGAAGCCCAAAAACATAGTATTTAAGTTTGTTCGCCCCAAAATCATCCTTTTTTCGGAGTTTCAGCGGTCGAAAAAGTCACTCTCACCAGCCCTCCTCAGAACAGTCTGTTTCTGGGCCTGCTTCCGGGTATGCAAATGAACGCATCTGTCCACGCCCACTCCCCCTCCCCTCTCTGGGAGAGGACGCGGCTTCCGCTAGCGGTACTACGCGCTAATGTTGACTGTGAAGCCATGGCTCTCTCGTCTACAATACACATGTCTCAGATAGAACGTCTTTCCAAACACTGGCTTTCTTTGCCTTGAGGCGTGATTGTGCCCCGACGGAAAACGGCGGTGTTGTGTCGGGTTCGTGGACCTGACACGGAAAGACGCCTGCCGCCACTAATGCAGGCAGCTGCTAACAAGCTTGATGCTAACTATACTGATGCCAACCACAAAAGGCCCGTGTTCAAAGTAGTTCTGTTGAATGTCTCTTGATATTATCAGCTCTTGCATGTTAACGGGGACGCAAACGTTAGCAGCAGTAACCGAGCTATGTTAGCTGCCATGCTAACGTTAGACGTACACATCAACAACCACCAGCTTATCCGTAATGTAGGGTTATGCAGTAAAGATACAAAAAAAATGATCAGAACTTACATCTCCCACACTTGTACTTGGGTCACGAAGCGTTGGTACTGCGTCCTTCTTGATTCGGAGTATTTGTGCTAAGCCGCAGCTGTATGGGCCCATGTTAAAAAACACTCGTCCGTGAAATGCCGGGCACACACATACAAGCGTTTGGGAATGTTGTTTGGTCCATGACCATCACAGATAGAATCCAGCCACTTTTTACGGAGAGGCTCTGAAGTGGGGAGCAAAAATAAACTATCGTGTTGGTGTGTGCAGCCAACAACACCACAACTTGCGTGTCTCGCCTTCGCCATGTTTGTTGTCCAAGAGGTACTTTGCCAGGGCGGGGCTCGCTTTGCCAGGGTGGGGGCACAGTCAGGGGGAGGAGTTAAATCCGCTTATGTCATCATAAGCGGACCCAACTCAAACTCGGCCGTTTGAGCAGGCATTTTAACAAACTGTGGTGTAGCAAGGCAGGGAGGAAACAGACAGTTTTCAAATTCGAACCTCATAATGAGGCTACTGCAACACACACTACTATAAGAAAACTTTCACAAAGTGAGATTTGCATAATACAGGACCTTTAAAATCACATGAAAATTAGTTGTTCGCATATATTGTTTTTTTTTCAGGGAATTCAGGAGAAATTATAGGTTTTATGATGCGAGTTATTATGGTAATGAGTTATAACCATGAATCAGGGCTGCAAAATGCTAAATTACCTATTTATGTGTAATTTATTGGAAGTAGTTGAAGGATTTAAAGTTTACAGGTTAGGGTTTTTTCTCTCTTCATGAACTGATCCGTGGTTCAGTTCAACCACAGAACAAAAGAGCATCTCATCTTTACTTGGCTTTGGTTTGGCACCAAAATGATGCATTTCAACTGCAGGTGTAGTTTTCCCTGAGCTGGTCATTATAAACGAATTGTCAAATCATCTTCAGAGCAACTAAAGCTACAAGCAAGTCAACAATGACAGATGAGGAAACATAAAACTGTAAGTTACAAATACCAAAGCAAAAAATATATATTTGGATTTTTTGGATTCCAGGCAAGAATTTAGAGTAGATGTATGAAGATAGACCCACTTGGAAAAATTGCTCTAGTATTTTGGGAATTTCCTGCTGTCTTGACTTGACATACAGTATATGGATGCAGTGATGATTCTGGATTAGCCATTTTGTGATCTGTATGGATGCTGAAAGTCAAGGAGGCACTAGACTGGTAACATTAGACTAGTGTATTTAGATGTCATATCTCTGGATGGCCTTAAGGTAGACACATACATTTGTGATGTAAGATAAAACAATGGAGAGTAGAATAGAAGATGGATGGATTAGAAGAGAGATTAAAAGCACAATCTTAAAGGGGCGTAAGAGTGAGACGCTCTTTATCTACAATTTAGTCCAGTTGGGACGAGTTTTTTATTGATTGGTTCTCTTTTTTGACATTGCAACATGTGTCATCTACCAATAAAATAAATTCTAAGTATAAATGTTAGATATGAAGTTATCAGATTTTTTATACCTTACTTTGGCGCAGAAGAAAAATAGTTGCATTATATTATAACCTGAATTATAATGGATTAGATTCACATAGCCCTTTTCTATTAAAGGTCCCGTATTATGCTATTTTTCAGTCACGTCATATAGGTCTCAGAAGCCCAAAAACATAGTATTTAAGTTTGTTCGCCCCAAAATCATCCTTTTTTCGGAGTTTCAGCGGTCGAAAAAGTCCCTCTCACCGGCCCTCCTCAGAACAGTCTGTTTCTGGGCCTGCTTCCGGGTATGCAAATGAACGCATCTGTCCACGCCCACTCCCCCTCCCCTCTCTGGGAGAGGACGCGGCTTCCGCTAGCGGTACTACGCGCTAATGTTGACTGTGAAGCCATGGCTCTCTCGTCTACAATACACATGTCTCAGACAGAACGTCTTTCCAAACACTGGCTTTCTTTGCCTTGAGGCGTGACTGAGCCCCGACGGAAAACGGCGGTGTTGTGTCGGGTTCGTGGACCTGACACGGAAAGACGCCTGCCGCCACTAATGCAGGCAGCTACTAACAAGCTTGATGCTAACTCTACTGATGCCAACCACAAAAGGCCCGTGTTCAGAGTAGTACTGTTGAATGTCTCTTCATATTATCAGCCCTTGCATGTTAACGGGGACGCAAACGTTAGCAGCAGTAACCGAGCTATGTTAGCTGCCATGCTAACGTTAGACGTACACATCAACAACCACCAGCTTATCCGTAATGTAGGGTTATGCAGTAAAGATACAAAAAAATGATCAGAACTTACATCTCCCACACTTGTACTTGGGTCACGAAGCGTTGGTACTGCGTCCTTCTTGATTCGGAGTCTTTGTGCTAAGCCGGAGCTGTATGGGCCCATGTTAAAAAACACTCGTCCGTGAAATGCCGGGCACACACATACAAGCGTTTGGTAATGTTGTTTGGTCCATGACCATCACAGATAGAATCCAGCCACTTTTTACGGAGAGGCTCTGAAGTGGGGAGCAAAAATAAACTATCGTGTTGGTGTGTGCAGCCAACAACACCACAACTTGCGTGTCTCGCCTTCGCCATGTTTGTTGTCCAAGAGGTACTTTGCCAGGGCGGGGCTCGCTTTGCCAGGGTGGGGGCACAGTCAGGGGGAGGAGTTAAATCCGCTTATGTCGTCATAAGCGGACCCAACTCAAACTCGGCCATTTGAGCAGGCATTTTAACAAACTGTGGTGTAGCAAGGCAGGGAGGAAACAGACAGTTTTCAAATTCGAACCTCATAATGAGGCTACTGCAACACACACTACTATAAGAAAACTTTCACAAAGTGAGATTTGCATAATACGGGACCTTTAATGCATACTCAAAGTGCATACAACTAAATTAAATACTGGCTATATATATATATATATATATATATATATATATATATATATATATATATGTGTGTGTGTGTGTGTGTGTATGTGTATATATATATATATATATATATATATATATATATATATATATATATATATATATATATATATATATATATATATGTATCCCAACTTCACCTGTCCCAACTCATTTCATCACTGCTCTACCACACTATTACCTGGATATTGCTTTTGTAATTACATAGTATTAGTTGATTATTACATCTTTATTTTCAGACTACTATCATGTTTCTGAGCTGTAATTTAACAAGCTACCAGACTGGACTGTATGATTCAGTCCACCCCCACTGGAGTTGTCACGCTCACCCACTGTATGTCTCACTGGCCCTTGAGTTTATTGATGTCTTCAGATAGTCAGTGAGGAAAAGAATAGGGCCCCGCCTCTCATACCCCTAGTTATTGATTATGAATCAGACTATATGTTGTGGAAAAAAACATTTCCTTATTTTTGCCAACTTCACTGTGGGTGTTTATGTGCAAAGAGGATTCTGGAGGATCCATACAAAATGGTAGGAGCCCTGTTAAGAAATAAGCCCACTTCAATGAAGGGATTTGCAGAGCCCACTCAGAGGTAGGAGGGAGCCTTTCAAAGCCGCCCTTTTTCTAAGGCTGTTTACTGCACTGTACTCCACACAGTGACTGGCACCACTCAGCATGTTTTCTTCAACGTACAGCCCGCAGAGGCAATAGCGCATTCAAAAAATCTTAACACTTCCACAAAAACATGTCAAAGCCTGCTGTGTCTATTTATTATTGTTTATTTCTGTAGAAAAAAAACAAACAAAAAAAGAACTACAATTAAAGCTTCAAGCCTCTCTGTAGAAACTTGTTCCCTCTTATCAACATGTTGTAATTCTATTTAACCTGAATGGAAAATAGTCCAGCTTTTTGGGATTATTTGTGGCCATTCATTGATAAGAAGCTGTTTTTTGAATACTGAAAAATCTGCAAAAACATCAATGCAAGCTTAAAGCTGACAAATACATGCTCAAATATGTCTGTCCCGTCATGGTACAATTGACCCCTAAATGGCAACTCTATCAATTCAGTGTCAATCCTCCTCCCAACAGAGGCACACAGGGAAGTGAGGCAGCATTAATTATGAGCCTTCAAGCTCCAAGGGACAGTTAATCTTTGTCATTTTGCTCCTGGAGACATTTGGATCTGCCACCAAGATTGGAGCCAGGTCACAGCTCTTGACCCTTAACTAAGAATAAGAATTCTGCTCACGCTTATTGAAGAAAGTGTCTTTTTTCCACACTTACCCACTGGCTGTTTGAGCACAGCGAGTAATTCTCTGTCTGAAACATTAATGTGATTTGGAGAAGGAAAAGTTTTGATCACCAGTATAAAAGTATTTCTAATACTTTGAACTCTGAGAGGCAGAACTTAGCCTTTATTGCAGCAAATCTGGTAATTGCAGTTAATGAGAATTACTTAATATTATCTTCAGATTTTTTCTTAATGCAACTATTGCATTCTATTTTTTAAATATAATTGCATAAAGATTCAGATTTCTTTATCATCATTTCAAACATATTTAAAAACATAGAAGAACGAAAAGTTTCACCCATAAAAATAATATTAATAAGGATTTTCTTTGTGAACATGTATGCTTTTAAATGAAAACCATCTATGAAATCTAATTAATTAGTCTAAATTAATCACATATATCAAGAATAATCAAATTTTACCATATGCTTACTCAATATCTGGCACCAAGAGTCTGTTAATGTCACAGGTCGACTTATTCAGTTTATATCTGAATGCCAGAGTGCGGCATGACAAGGTCGGTTGCATAAGAAGTGGTAAATGTAATAATGAGGTAATATTTCAGGCTCAAAGTATTTCAATAGTATGAAATGACCTTACAGCAGAAATTGCAAAGAATGGTAAGCCTGTAACCGGCTCCGTATTTATTTAGATATATAATTTCCATTCCTTCCATCTCTTCATCTTCTTCCATCATGTTAAAAAAGCTGCTGTAGATGGAGGTTGGGAGCATGATTGCAATCCATGTCAATTTCAGATGACAGATAGGGATGAACACGACGTGTATGTTTTGATACAGTAAGTAATTGAATTAAAGTTAATAATTTGACTGAAAATCCTTAAACTCTTAGTATCTTCCTGTACTTTACATAGTAATAATAATGATTGACTTCTACCTTGAATTTATAAGGTGCAACAGCTAACTCTTCAATCTTAGAGAATAATTCTCCTCCTCCTCCTCTAACAAAGCCACAGTAACAGACAGGAGGGGCATCATTACCCAGGTGTAAAGAGCTGATTGATTCTTACAGGCAAGTCAAGCAACAAAGCACCACAGAAGAAAAAAAAAACAGGGAGGACTCGGTGAGGGAACATTTTGACAGAATTGGGGCATCGCCTCGATTATACCTTCTCAGTGCCCTTTTGTGTGTGTTAATATCTTTGGAACAAGACAGGTTTCACTGCAATAAAAATGATGACGATAATAAATACAAGCTTTTTTTCGCTGTCCATGTGAAGTCCGACTATTCACATGAGGCAGACCCTCATGGGTGCATGCATACATTGTCTAAGTGCTGACAGGAGGCTGAGGACGCAAAAACTCTGCACTAACAGTCTAAGCTGCACTGCAGTATGCAGGGTCACAGGCACAGGTGTAGGCAATAGAAGGAGAACATTTCAGAGCTGCTTAAGCTGTTAATTCTGTAAATGCCTTTATACAGGTTATATTCAAATACACGATCTGTTTGCCTTTCATCTGATCCCCACCATGTGCTCAGTATTTTGCTTTGACAACGTGCCGCACCTCCAAGATGTTCAATAGCTCTCTCAAGAGAATATGCCACCTAGCAGACAGGCAGAGAAAAGAGGAAAACTCTGACTCTATAGCTGCTATAAAGATTAATGAGGCTCCTGTTGTCAGTGTCAGTTTTAGGCCATCTCTGCATGGAGACGAGCGTGGGATGTCTGAGGAAAGAGACCTGCCGTGCTGCGTCTCTTGATATGAGCTTGGTCCTTCTTATCTCAGAAACAGCAAGATGTGGTGGGGAGGAAAGCTTGTACCAGTGTTGGCAGCATGTGTGTGGGGAGCATGTAGGGGTTTGATGGAGTGGCACTGTGTAGCGCAGGAACGTGGGGGATGTGTTGACTGGGAAACCCCAACAGCTGCTCCATCTGGGCAGTTAGCTTCTGCCGCAGTCATATAACCGTACCCACCATGACACACCAGGAGGCCAGTGAGTGTCCTCCATGCTGCTATGAGGTGCCCACACATGACAAGAGCACATGGAAAGATTAACACTGATGAAATAAGCAATTATGGTTAGTATTCAACTTGAAAATGGGTGCTTCTATGAAACTGGGTTAATTTTTTTCATTTTACACCCAAAAATAAAGTGAAATTTAGACATATTTCCCCCAAGGATTTACCTAATGATAGCCTCAGATAAATGCACAAAAACCATAGTCTTGCTCTGAGCCATCCCAATATTAATGAATTTTAAACAAAATACTGGGGCCAAAAAAAGGACCAAAATTTTGACAGGAAATGCTACCTAGGTGTCAGTGCATTTGATCTGGAAAACATGGCTTGAAATGGTTTTATATATCACTACAAATAAAGACACGGTGCTAAATTTCATGATCCTAGTGGTTTTTCTAATCCAGACATATGGGTTTTTCATGAATCTGTCTCATTCCAGGTTTTGTATGTAACCCATAGTGTCCACTTGTGTTACATGCAGAACCTGCCCATTTAAACACATATAAATCATGAGTGATTTTGCAACAGCGATCATTTTTGTGAAACACTTTCCCTTGCATAATTAGTTCAATTCCCAATGTGTACCTGTGAAAGAATAAAGATAGTCGAAAAAACATAGTAGCGCATAATTTTCATGTCCTTTTCTCTGTTACATGCAGTTTTGTATAAAAAAAAATATATAAAAAAATATAAAAATGTGTTTTACCTAAAAATTAGTTTCTCTTTTATCTCAGTAAATACTTTTTTTAAAAATAGACCCAAAGTGCTTCCAAACTTGCTTCATAACATTAGTCTACACCTTATTTGTATTTTTAGCCCCCATGTCCTGTTTTTAGGGACCAGTTTCATAGAAGCACCCAAAGTAGCAGCTGTTTTATAAATCTCATACCTGTAAGACAGCATTGTACACACACATTAACAGCTGCTCTGATAACAAGATAATGCACTGATAAAAACTGGTCTTGGTTGTAGAAAACCTTGGACTCATTGCTAATATGTGTACCATCTAGGAAACCCTCTTTTTATTGACAGATCTTCAAATCAAGCAGAATATAATTAAAATAGCACAGCTCCTTACTAGAGATATCAATAATTTGATCCATAATATTGATTTAAAACTCTGATTATTGATAAAGTGATTTATAGTCTCTGCTACAGAATAGAGTTAGATTCTATAGGTTGAACTCTGTGTGACACCACTTGATCTTTTGTACAGAAACATTAAACTGTAGTATTCAACACAGCCATATATAGTTCAATCCAGGCCAAGGATTTGTGATGAGACTGAAAACCTTTTGAAGGTGTTACAGGGATAAGTCTCATCTCAACTCTGATGTAGCCTGCATCTAAGCTTCTCAAATAACCAGTAATCCTGCCAATAAGGTGTGGTGTCATTATCACCTGCTGTCCTTCTGGAATCCTGTCCCTGTTGCACCATAGTTTTGTTTTCTTTACTTATACTTATTAAAGGTGATACCAACTCCTCTAAATAAAGGAAGGGCTCTGGGAATAACACACTTCACCGTTACACCACCACTAAGAATCCAACTATTGCATTTATCTCACTATCACTATCATGATTCATATTTTAGTGTTAGAAAAAAATCTGAAAAGTCAGCAAATGAAATAGATGTAAAGTGAACTGTTGCTATGGAAACAACACACCATCTCATCTATTCGCATCGGTTTGAACTGGCACCTTTTCAGAACATTGCCAGTGTTTGCAAGTTTCAGCTTGTCTCATCAGGAATCTTTAGTCTGAACTGAGCTTAATAAACAGAAAGAAAGGAAAAAGACAGAAGAAGGCAAGTAAAACACCATGTCCAGGGCCTTCTCATGTGGGAAAAAACAAAAAAAAACAAAAACCTTATCAGGGACGATGATAACACAGGCCAGATCCTTTTGTATGCACTGATAAGTTTTGCTGTAATTAATTATTTACATTGTGCCTCCACAGTCCTGTTGTCCTGCCCATGTTGGAAATATTTATAGTGATGATACTGCAGCTAAATTTCTGTTTGCTGTTTACTTCTTCAAGCATCATCATCTATACCCCTTTAAAACAAACACTGCAATTCGAGTGTGGGCGAAGCAGCACATATTGACTTCCTCATGCTGTTATCACAGAGGTGTTAATGTATTTTTTTCTGGCTAACAACTGATGATACAATTAGGAGGGGATGGGAGTATTCACTTTGTTATTCATCAGTTTATTTCATGGAAATCTCTTGAGTTACTACAGGCTTGAATTTTCCTCCCTTTAAACACACATACATTCTGTAGATAAAACATACATTCTTGATTATCTTCAACTTGGTAGATGGTTCACGATTCAGTGCATCTAAGAAGTATGACACTGAGGACAATAAGAGGCATTCAGCTGTCAGTAAGCTGCCAGTGTGGTATGTATTTTACAAAATATATTCTGTTTTATTTGAAGATCTGTCAGTAAAGAGAGGAGCCTTTCCTGGACTACAATGAATTAAGAATGAGTACAAAGACAAGGTTTTATCAGTACAGCATCTGTCATGTTTGGACTGACTCTGTGCCAATCACTACATCACAGAGATTATTACCGTGTCCAAATTTGTACAGATGATTAGTTAGGCCTTAGTGTTTACACTCTCCTTAATTGGGAGGACAATGCTATCCTTTAATTCAGGTGATGACCATCAGTTAAAATATGCAGCAGAAGCTCCATCCTGGGATCTCTTCCTGATAACTGAGAGGAAGTATTAGAGACATTGTTTTATATCCACTGACATTGTGCAAGTTTGTTGAAAAATGGGTCTTTCGTGGACTTATTTTGCTTAAAACTACATTGTTCATTATGTCAAAATGAGACAAAAAGTCCCATTAATTCAGAAACCAAATTATTTCAGTGCACTGTAATTGCAATGTTTCATGAGCCATTTGAAAAATGTGGTGGTAAAAGGAATTGCTCTGAATTAATCAAGGCAAAATGTACAAAATGTGTTCCATCATCTCGCTGGGGTGCCATCTGAACAATATGGCACTTTATATTATTGAACCTTACCTCATCCTATTTGTCAGTGTCCACAAGGAGACAAAGTTATTTGCAAGTGAGGATTAATCTGTTGGTTCTGTGGCTTCTCTGTTTCAGTGCGACACCAAAATCTGAAAGTCTTTCATTTGCTTTTTGTTCATATTTTTGCCCAGACACACTACTGATGAGTCACATACTTATAGTTAGTTTTAATATTTTGAAACAATCTTTTTTTCTGTAACAAGCAGTTTAACAAATCACATTTCCAGTAAGACCTATTTACTAATATACTTTACTTATATATATATATATATATATATATATATATATATATATATATATATATATATATATATGTATATATATATATATATACATAGATAGATAGATAGATAGATAGATAGATAGATAGATAGATAGATAGATAGATAGATAGATATGTCACAGTAGAGATTGAAATCCAGTAGGATTCCTAATCCTACTAGGACAGATTGAAATTTCAGTTTGTCCGAGGACAAACTGAAATCCTACAAGAAATTAGGATCTGAAGATTGGAATTCCAATCTGTCCTAGGAGAATTTACAATCCTACTAGGACAGATTGTAATTCTATTTGGAAGTGGGATCTGAAGATTGGAATTTCAGTCTGTCCTACGATTTCGCCATCACTATTCCAGCTGAATTATTTTCATATCTTAGATACAGTATATGGCCATTAGGTCAATACACATTGTAACCAGGATGCCAGCTGTCCTATCTGGTCCAACCTTTTTCAATGGCCGTTTGTAACTGTCATTGGTATGTAAATGAGACACATTTGTATTCAGAAATCGGTAGAATTTGAAAAACGTACCTGTAAACAACCCGTTGCCATGGCAACATACAATTTTATTATTATCTAATTGTTGCCAAGCCATTCAGAAAATGTACGACGTTAAAGTTGGCATTGGCATTTTGCTGCCCCCTGGTCTAGATGGTAGGGTTAAAAGTAAAAGAAACAACAATATTCTTACAAAATGATTTTATTCAGAATTTACACAGACTTTGAATCTAATATTCTATAGCTAAGCTTCAAAGACTTTTTCTAAGACTTAAATGTGCTGCATACTACTCACTATACTGTATCTAAGATATGAAAATAATTCAGCTGGAATAGTGATGGCGAAATTGTATGCTTACCTATGCTGAAATTGACTGGAATTTTGGCTGTGAAATGATTCAGTCTATTTTCCATACATTTTGATATAATCTGACATTCTCCTAATAGAATTCGAGATTGTCCTGACAGAATTCTTATATTTTTTGCCGTAGGACAGACTGAAATTCCAATCTTCAGATCCCCCTTCCAAATAGAATTACAATCTGTCCTAGTAGGATTGCAAATTCTCCTAGGACAGATTGGAATTCCAATCTTCAGATCCTAATGTCTTGTAGGATTTCAGTTTGTCCTAGGACAAACTAAAATTCCTTTCTGTCCTAGTAGGATTACAAATCCTACTAGGACAGATTGAAATTTTAGTTTGTCCTAGGACAAACTACAGGATTAGGTTATTAGGATATAGGATTAGGAATCCTACTGGATTTCAATCTCTACTGTGACATATATATATATATATATATATATATATATATATATATATATATATATATATATATATATATATATATATATATATATATCTCGATCGATAGATAGATAGACAGACAGACAGACCCTTGCTGGGTCCCAGGGGGATATATCACCATGTAATATACTGTAAATGAGGTCAGATACTTGTAAAATAAATTCACTATATGAAGTATAATATGAAAGTTTTTAATCTGTATTATGTTGGTTTCACCCTGTGATATGTGGGATTTTGCAGAAACATTAATGTCACTAATGTGTGTTCTGCAGTTGTTGCTCTACGTAGTTGCAGGATAATAAGGTGAAAATGACTTAATTATCAGTGGTTTCTATATTTAAGCACTTGAAATGACTAGATATCATCACACATACTGACCTGGACCTCCCTCCAATACACTTGATAACATCTTCTTGTTACAAACTCAAAGATTTGTAGAAACAGAGAGATACTGAGAGTCAGAAGTGAGTACAATGAACACTGTTATCTGTATGAATGAAGTGCACCAGTCAAGTAAATTGTGTGTTGCAATGTATGTTGGCCTCGTTTTTTTCAACAAGGCTTATTTGCACAGAAAGGGACTGATTTTGCAATGATTGTATGAGTATTTCCCAGTTAAATCCATGCAAACGACACCCTGTGTAACCCTGATCCTCTGCTTGCAGTGAATTCCGCTCTTTGTTAGTGCTTTATGAAATACACACTTTATTTTTGTCTCATGTGCATTGGTTAGTGTGTGTACAGATACATGTACACACACTAACCCACTTCTTGTGAACATAATCTCTGACACAGTGTTTCTTCCTGGCACTGGAGGCAGGTATTTCCCCCCATTTATTGGTGCTGGCAAAAGTCCCACATCTCCTGCACATTATGTTCCTCTTTGTCTCATCTGTCCTCTTATTTCATGGTACTGTTCTACCTTGGAACCATTCAGCTGTCCAAATCAGGAATCCTTATTTGAAGGTGTAAGTCTCCCAGTTTAAGCAAGGATCGAATGTTATCAATTAGGATACACATCACTGTTTCCCCAAAAATAGACAGTTATCTCCGTCCGAGCAGGTCAGTGATGCAATGTAGGGCGTAGGGAGCATGACAATTCGGTTGAGGCCTCTCTACGTAGTCTAGCGTATCTAATGAGTGGACGTAGTGTAATTTGACTTCATGGTCCGTCTCTCTGAGCCCAGCAGGGTTACAGGGGTCAGCAGGCTCAATTTCCTCCTCTTTAATTACTCACCTCATTAACACATGACTCTTCTCACTCTATTGCTGCTTGCTAGCAACCGCAGCAGGCCTCTCATAACACAGCCTGATCGATTGGACTCAGTTTTGTTACACCTGTTAACATTATTGGCACAATCACAAAGGATGGCTGAAACGGAACCACAGGATATATCACAAATCATTGCATTTGTTGTGAATATGGCTGCAGTATATTGTCTGTCTCTGATATTATCTACACCACCTATTATCAATCCCAGAGGATAATGCAATGGAACAGATGTGTTCCTTTAGTATATAAATCTTTCTGCCGTTTAAGCGTCATTCATGCATTCACAAGTGTGTCTCTTTGGCTCCTGAAGCAATTTATGCTGTAAAATCAAACAGCCCAAATAGAAAGCAGAGGTACATTCGTAAAGAGCTTTTGGAGAAAACTAAGTATTTCAGCTCTAATCCTAAAGTGGCAGATTTAAAAGGGAAAAAAAAGTTTTGAATAATGCATAAATGCAAACCTCTTTCAGGGATCACTAGCCCCTCTGCTGACCAGCGATAAATCATGGGCTGCATTATCAGTCCTGCTAAAGTTAAGAGGACGATAAGTAAGGTGCCACAGAGACAATGATAAATACTCATCCCTTCTGTGGGAGATGGAGGGGATTTTTGGATCCGCTTCGCTCTATCTTGACATTTGTATTATTGATTCTTTTTCTTTTGTGCCTCTTTGGCTTAGGTTTTTTTAATTGGATCATTTCCTCTCTAGTTTGTACCTTTTGGCCCCTTTATATTGTACTTCTTCTCTCAGCATATCAGTGGAAGCATCCAATTTATTCATGTGTTAAAGTATAGAGCACTGACAATATTTGGTGTATTTTCTTATAGTGTAATTTGAGGGATTTGTTTTGTTAAACCCTCTTTAGCTTCAGTGTGCAGGAAGAAAAAATGGCTCTGAGGAATCAACTCTAGCAGAGGTTCATATTTTTATGATTAAGATTTTTTTAATTTATTTTTTAATTTAATTTCCAAGTTATTATCAAAGATTTTTTTTCTTTACTCAAACAGAGTAAGCACTGGTGATGTACAAATAAAGAGATAAGCTTCCACAAAATGGTAAAAACAGTTGCATTGTCAAGTTACAGTGCAGGATGAAGAGAATTCATTAAAAAGGCAAAATCAAGACTGTGATTGTTATTTATATATTTAACTTTTAATAGACAAATAAAATGAACTCTGTATCTAAACAAAGCATTTGTTTTTTTAAGTAAGTCTCTAAAGGTGGGTATGCGCTAAAGGAATATTAGCTGTCTTAGACAAAAGATGACAAAACAGAGATACGGTTCTAAGATGATTGTCAATTAAAGATCTCATAAAAAAGATTCTGACATTTTGAGAAGTTTAGGATAACCATCTGACTGCGTAACTGCTGCTCTGACTTACATTTAGTAAATAACCAATAAGAATTCCACATGAAACGACACTGATGCGCAACATGTAGGTTTAAGGTTTCTTTGCAAAACTGGCATCCCATTAGTAACAACTGGGTCCACATACTCCCCCTCTTCCTTGACTTTGGATTCTTCTTGTCCCATAAAGACCCAAGCAGCCACCGACGACCAAAACCATCTACTGATCTAAAATGTTTAAACATTCTGAACCATTAATCCTATCAATCCATGTCAATAATTGGTGTAAAATACAGTTATTCATCTTTTCTTGGTCATCAGATATGACCCATTTGGATGTGCAGAGGCTCTGTAGTTACCATGGAAACACCGTCATCTTCTACAACATTGATTCACCAGTAAAACCCATGGAGTTGGATCAATGACAGTGGATGGAGACACTGGGTTTATGTAAAGTTAATGAGAGATTTTGCAGAAAAAGTCACTTTTTCTTCAGTTTTCTCTGTTTCTGATATAATAACCCTCAACTTTAATCTGAGCTTTAATGAACGTCTATATGATCAATAAATTAAATATAGGAAAATACCTGATGTTCACTGAAAAAACACAAAGTACAGAGTATTATGTCATAATAAATTGTGATAAATCACTTAAAACTTACATATAGAGAAAAACATATTTTGGAACTGCCACAAAAGTAACACTGGATCTTTATAGGTTAACATAAAACATTGATGCTACTTTTTAACAGTGTGGTCATTGGCTGAACTGTGTTATTTACAACTTTAACAGCAGTTATACACAACAAGCACAGATGACATTTTTCATTCTTGTACTTGACTTGCATTGTAGCCTGACATTCAGTTGGTGTTATCATCACACAGTCTGTAAACACACTGTACCCAAGTTTATTTGATCTGTGATACACACTATGGCTGCAATCAACTCATAAGGCTGCTGAAATCTCACAAAATCACACAAATCTCTGTATTAGCCTTTAGGCTCAGTGCATTACAAATTGTGCATACTAAAACTCTGAATTGTGCTGAAGCGCTGATGACTTATTGGGCTTCAAAAACTTCACTCTACCCCCTTGAGAGAGTAATAGCATTTATGCATATCAATTTAGCAGTTGGGTATGCAGCAAGCTGCATAGTTTATTAATAATAAGTGATGTGAGAGACAACAGAATAAATGTTTGCTTTGATTATTAGACTAAACTTTCAACAGCACCTTAGTTTCTTAATGAGGGGCCTGACATACTTCTATTGAAATGCTCAGGTGTAATTCTAAATTCAAAATGGCAAATAACTTGCACTTTGCCACATTCAATGAAGAGAAATCGCTGTACCACAGATATGAAGAGAGTATTAATATATTTTTTTATTTGTGCCTCATCAAAATCTCAGTGTTTTATTGTGACACAGAGTTAGCCCCAGCACTGTCTAAATCTGACCCAAAGGCTGTAGAGGGTACAGTAGCATCTAATATTGGCACAGAGACATCTAATATAGTGACATATCACTTCCAGCCAGTTTGTTCCATTTATTTGATTCCTCTCTCTGGAAAGAACCTATTGTGTTTGAGGCCTGGAGTTATTGCAGCCATTTGTTTGCTGGCTTTATAGAAAAGCAGCTACAGTAGAATATGTTTTCTGAATACGACAGGCTGCTTCAATCCTCTCCTCTACTCCGTTGGAGGTTTGACGTGATTAATATTGTCATGGCCGGTATTAATGAAATTCTATTTTTAAACCCCAGACAAAAGCAGAGTCTTCTCTTGTGCAAAAATAAATTGAAAGCTGCTGCTTTGTGGAGCACATTAGACATAGAGAGTTTTTATATGATTATTTTATGACTTTAGCACTAATACCTCAGCACATGCTTGACTGTTTCAGACTCTATTTTTAAATGTCTTTGTGTTGTGAGATAAATCTGCCTGTGAGTAAATGTTTGTTTTTGCTCTGATTTTCAGACTGTTTTGCTTTGCATATGACACAGTGCATCTGTCAGTATGTGTTGTATATGTTATTATAGTATCTTTGGACTGCTAGTATTATAAAAATGTCTCTGCATCCCTTCTTGGTACATAAAATAATTATGGTTTTGATTCATGCTGTCTGCTACTAGGCTGCATTATATTTTTATTTCACACAGAAGTACTGAGAAATTAATAATTACTGTCCTGCTGTGTGAGTTTCCTATGGTTGGTAAATTGAAAATCACCACTTGGAGTGTGGTGATGATCAGTGAGACTGTTGTATAAGCTCAGCACATACTTTCATAAAATGAAATTTAAATTAAATGAATTAAGCAATGACCACGAACTGCTTAAACAACATTAGAGATTGAAATCAGGAAATAATAGTGGTACATGCATGTGTAATGTGGAGGTTCAATAGGTGGTAGTGAGTTAGTCTTGACAAAAACAGAACCAGCAGAAAAGAGACAGATTATCCTGAGAGGGCAGTCAAACTTTACCATTCAACGTCACATCCTACAATATAACACACACCCACACTTTACTCTTAAGGCCTTTACACACTGGAGATATGATGAAAAACATGACACAAAAGTGTGAAATACTTGTGGGTGAATATTTTGCATCAAAACTACTCACTTATGCAGCAAGAGTTGCAGCACTTGTTCAATAAAAGACTTGCAAATATTCACGTCTTGCCACAGAAACAGTAATGGATTCAATATCACCTGGAGTCTCATGTACAGTCTGTGTCTCTCCAGTCTGATTTTCTGTCCTCTGTTCCTCTGGGTTGATATCCAGTGTCCAGGTGAAAACTTACAAATGGTGCTAACTGTATTTGATTCATAGACGTTCACATTACTGAAACTCCACATTACACACTTTACAAACTGCTCTACACTTCATTATTTTTATCATACCAAACAAAATGTGGATAAAAATCAATATATTCAGCTTTGTTGTTGTTACATGATATCACATACATTGGTTGACGCCTTTAATTGTGTTATAAAAGCTGCAAAATATTTGCAACTGGTGTGAAAGCACTTATGATATAAACAGCTGTTAAAAAAAAAAGAAAAAAAAAAAGAATACTGACGTGAATTAAACACTCAGAACCCTATTCCCTGAGTACTGACTCCAGGGTGACTTCATAGCCAATCAGCAATAACCGTATAACCAATCAGAATTCCAAAAGTCATACTGAAGTAAATACATGTGAATTACAGAAGCCGAGTCACAAATTACCATCACAATTCTTGTTAACATTACATCAACATTTCTGCTGTAACTATATAAACATGAATTGTACAGATACAAATGTGTACATAGATCTCAACTATATTATAGAAATACAAGCAGAGTGCACTAATTTCAGTGACTTACTGTTTTATATTAGAAACAGCCATTATGTATTAACTTGAACCAAAAATAGCAATACAGTGTTGTTCTTCACTGCATTAACTTTTACCTCTACTTGTATTATATTGTAATAATTTTTTTATGATTTTGTACAGAGAATAGTTCCCTGCCATCATATCAGATGCTTTCTCATAAGTATGGCTTCAACTTTTTGACTGTTTTGGGTTACAGTGCTCTGCATTTTTCCATAACTGACAGCATGAACACACATAGTCAGTCAAAATCCTAAGTGTAAGTACAGACCTATGCAATTTCAGAAAGACTGACAGGTTGACTTTAAGAGCTGATGTTTGGTAGTGTAAATGACATGTAGGGAAAAGCGGGACATATGCGTGTGTTTGCATCAGCGGTATAGTACTAACAACTGAGAATAATACATTTAATGCACAGAACAATACTTCTAAACCTGATGTATGAAACCTCTAGTGCTTCAACAGTTATTACTGCTTGTGCCAGTGTCAATAGTCGTAATGGTTGCAAAAGTTATATGACATGTTTTACATGTTCGTATTAAGGGATATGTAATGAGAGAGTTTACTTGTATAGCATTCTTCATAAATGCTTCCTGTTATATTTTCTTTATAGGTTTAACTTTACCAAAAAAGCAAAACAAAAACATGCTGAGATGCAGTATATATACCATATAATAGTATAAAATTATTATAATCAACTTTACAATATGTTATACTTGGCATATTATTACCCCGCCACCCCCCCGAATGGGAGGCAAAGGGTATTGTTTCTGATTCTTGTTTGATTGTTTCTTTGTTTGTTTGTTAACACTCTAGCAGCAAGGCTATTGGTTGAATTCATACCAAATAGAGTTTGTAGATTACCAGTGACCCCAAATATATATGATTATGTTTTGGGAAAAGTAGGTCAAAATTAAACTTTTTTTATGAATTTTTAATTTTTTTTTTTTTTTTCCCCCCATTTACATATAATGGGCGAAATTTAAAATGTCAACATCAGTCTTGTTTCAATTTACTTCAAACTTGGCACATATATAGAGGCAACTGACATGCTGACATCAGCACACGCATAGACATGATGACATCAGCTGGATTGATGCCAAAATAAGCTACAATATGAGGGGCGGGGTTTGTTGTGCCTGACACCATTTGTTAAATTTGACATGATATAGAAAGACCATTTATCATCAGTTCTGTCCAACAATGATCATTATAACTACATGTCTTCCAAAAAAAATGCATTTTAAAAGGCAGTTTGGCATTAATGTGTACATAATTTATTATACATGAGAAGTGACAGGAAGTTATAGGATACTGACTGAAAATGGCCCGTTTGGAGCTTAACTCTCTGTGTGCCATTTTATCGTGATATAAGTCACACATAATATATTACAGATATTGTAACTAATTAGAGAACACATTATTCAAGATAACATATCAGTCTGTTAAGATGTCCATCTGTTATCAGCTAAAACATGTGTATAGCTGACAGACCATAGGTGGCAAAAACTAAGCAAAACAGCAGTGTTAAATGTTTGTTTTTGTATTTAGATTAGTATTCAGATGCTGTGTTCTGTATCTGTTATGTTCCAAACCCACAATCATCTCATACACATCTTTTTTTCATTGTGAAAACACCACCATTGTGACCCTCACTACTCTGCTACGCATTGATGTGTGATAGTATGTGTGCATATTTTTAGTCCATATAGCTTTGTTCATACCAGTCAGTGGAGGCTTGTGATGTGAGCATGCATGGGTTGATGTGCAGTCGCCCATTCATGTGTGTTTTTATACGCCCTATACAGGCTCTGCTTAGTCAAAATTACTAATCCATTATCACAATGCACTTTTGTTTCCATCAACTACTGAGAAGGGCTTTATAATCATTTGACACTGAGAGGTGGCTTAAAAGCTTCACAGTATACACTAACATACATGACAACAGAAGAATATCAAGTATGGAGCATACTATTACAGGGCTCAGACTGAAGGTTATTGTCTTGTTACAGTTTTAGCTTCTTTGTTGCTGGACTAAAAACCTGCAGCCAATAAAACACAACTCCAGAATAAATTTGTGTCTTCGATCAGGTGTAGTTCTCCGGGGGTTGGGGTGGTGGGAGGGCTTTTCTGCTTTCTGTGGCTGTTACAAAGAAAATATGTGATTTCATTATTATATAGGCTGGTCTGAACAGTATGCATCCCAACATGCCATTAATCTGAAGAAATGGTGCCTTTGTATGTTTGTTGGATCCACATATGCAGTACATAAATCAATATCTGTGAGCCAAGAGCACATTTCATTTATATTTATATTTCCAGATCCATTTCTATCCAAGTTGTAGTTTTATAGTTTTAACTTCTGGGCCTTTTCAACTGTCTCTGACAAATACTACATTCATATAATTTAATTAGGGCTGTAACTTGATTTTGATGATTATTTCCTCATTGATTAATCTAATCCATTGATCATATTTCTAATTAGTCAATTAATCCTTTGATGAATTTTGAAACAAATAACCGTCATTACTTCTATTGTTATTCTTTTCAACTTCCTTTATGTATTTCCCATTAGAATGAGTCTCTGTTTAAAGCATTCTTCTGTTTCTGTTGCAGCGGAAGGAAGAGGTTTAAGTTAAAGTTTTGTATTGTTGTTGGGGTATCGTGACTTATAATTGGAAACTTTTTTCCACTCATTTGTCTTGAATTAAAAAGGATTTTTCCGCAGAACAGCAGTACAGTTATATGTATACAACCATGGCAAACATTACACAAATCTTTATTGCTATTTCTCTATTTATTTAAGTAACTGCAACACTAGCTGTAACTTAAGAGATCTGTGAAGTGAAAATGAGGAAACAGTCTTTGATAATGAGCACATATATGAACAAGCTGCATAATTTCACGTCATTAAACCATGTAGACATATTTTAGAGAACTGATCTATTGAACCAGAAACTCAAAACTAACCAAAAATGGCACAAATTCAGCAGAAATGTTACATAAGGAAGAGGCAATAGTGTTTGATGAGGAGAAACTAAAAACAATTCCACTAAAACATCAGTGATAGGCTAGTGTTGTTTTCCCGATGGTGGATAAGATGAACTAGATGTTAATACAAAGGTAATAAGCTTATCAGTTCCTGTAGTCTCTAAATCAAGGGGAAACAACACGGTCATTTTTATTAGTAGTTAAATTATACATTTAGCAGAATTTTATGACATATTATCAAATACTTGTATTGAAGCCTGACAATGTATACACAGAAACTTAGCATGTTTTTGACTTTCACTTTGTGCAAATTATGCAGGAGCGCAAACCTGCATTATTTGCAAATGAATGTAAATAATGTGACACATCAGGGTATCCCACGCAAATCAAATAATGTACATAACTAACAGCTAATCACTAGCAATGTATCGTTAGTGCCATAAATTTATTATTTTTTAATTGTTTGAGTAATGCACTTGGTTTGGGTTAGGAAAAGATGTCAGTGATAAAATTATAAAATTGTTAATGGACAGAAAATAAATAAATAAAATGAAAAATTGTATTGAGTAAAGATAACACAGAGGAAAAGCCAAAACATTAGCTGTAAGCAGGTAAAACACTACAATTTGAGTAGAAAATGTATGTAGAAATATTGACATGAAACATCTTTTCGATTCACAAATGCTGAGGATATATATTTGAAGTTTTTTTAAACCTGCAGTGTGGATGGGCTGCATTAGACTTGACACCATGAGATAAAGTATCTACAGTGTTGATGGGTGTAGGTCTGACTGGCTGACGACAGGTCTGGGCTGGTTTGATTGTAGGATGTCTGGTTTAATTTTGAAGGTGTCATGAGGCTGGGCTGTGATGTGCTGAGTTACTCTCACCTGCCTTTCACTTGCTGTAATATCTGTTTCCACTAAGGTTCGCCTGCCAAATAACACATTATTGTGCCACGAAACCTGTGTCTTTCAACAATTTGCCCAATTTTAGAGTTTATAAGACTGCCTGGGTAAGTGTTGGCTCAATCATTGAATCATCACATTATCAGCAAGAGCCTGAGCTGCCTCAGTGATCATCCTCTCCTCAGATCACATCCCAGCCTATTATTTTACTGTGACAGACAGATGAGTCTTCAGCGCAGTCCATAATCTCATAGGTTACACCTTCTCAGCGGATATCAGTCACCTATGGTGTATAGTATATAAACTAGGTGAAGCGAGTGGAAATAGCTATTTTAAAAATCACATTTGGTTAATGAGCCCTGCGTTTCCACAGCAGTAACAGGGAGCACATTGGAATAAATGAATATATATGCACTTCGAAAGCTCCTGTTCTGTGGGAAAGTTCCCTGTTTTGGCCCATGGCACCTCCTGTTATGGAGGTCTTCAGGGGCCACAAAGAGGCGAGAGGAAGAATCATTATGTAGAGTTGTAGTCGTCCTCAGCAGCAGGACGGGTCAGCAGTTTAGATTAGCATTTTAATGAGAGCAGCTCAGGAAAAGCACAGCAGGATGACCTATCAGGTGAGTATGTAAATGATTAATTACAGTATCTACGATGCATTAGGATCATTTGGTTGTTAAGTGAATGTGGAGCCTGTCAGACTGTGATTCCAGTATTGATACCATCTCTCTTGTATCTTAGCTATCCCACAGTAATCCACCAAATGGAATGTGATGATAATTAAGCAAGGATTAATGAGATTTCTCAAGGTAGTATTTAAAAACATCATCCACAGAAACGCGCTGTAAAAACCACTATAGAACCGTGAGTGCTTGTTAGGCTCAAAGAAGACTGATTTTCATTGTGAGTTGGGATAGCTTTTTAATGAAGCCCTCATTATAAGGAACTTGGCAACACCCCCTAATCAGAGGTTTGTTGTGTAGATTATCAAACTCCATAAAGTTATGCACAAAGTAATTTGATATTGATAGAGAACAAGCTTAAATATGCATTAAACACTCAGAATACAGCTCACTATCTCGCACTTCTTCTCACCCTATAGAACAGCATTCATTAAATGTGGATGATGTACATTATTAATATTACCCAGTTGCACCATTTAAAACACAATTTAATAATCACATCAATAAACCAGATGTGTCTGGTATGGTGGGGAATGTAAGTTTATATTGTTCAGCAGAGTATACCTTAAAGTGAATACCAAACCAGAAATGAGATACACCTCTATGAAAAGGCTTGAAAAAAGGCATCCATTTGTTGTTGACAAAAGTTATCCGTGTTCCCTGTATCCTGTTCTGTCACTCAGTGAAACTAAACCCCAGTGCAATTTTACTCTGTTGGCAAGGAAATAAGCATCGCACCAGTCTGCTCACCGGGGTTTACCCTTGATGTAGTGTGTCCCCACTGGAGAGATTCACAGCTTGGTTAAGAACGTGGGAGTTCTTACATAAGATTGTATTAAGCGTAGTGGAGGAAGCTGGGCAAGCGTTAAGCGTAACTGATCATCTTGCAAGGTCATTTTGATGAAATCTATATCGTGTCGTGAAATTTAAAAACAAAAATATCATACAAACACAATGATATCTCTATTCCCTGTTAAATAAAACAAAACTGCCCAAAACATTTCAATCAGAAACACCCATAAATCTCACTTTTATCATGGGAAACTGTAAAGATCCCCTGTAGGCATGAGGATTATCTTGTTTACATATGGTTTTAAGTCTTAAGTTTATGATGCCTGTCGTGACTTCGATATGAGGAATCTCACAGTTTTTCCCATGATGCTAAACAGCCAGCGCATCTATGTTAAAGAGCATGTTTTTGATTCTTCAGCCAATTATTTCCACTTTCACACACAAATCAGCCTCATACAATTCCGAGCTGGTTTAGCAAGACCTTGAACACAGCTCAGACTGGTAGTGTATACATGTAATTACCACCCAGGGAATGTGCCTAGTGGTTCATGGCATCCAAAACATCGCCTGCCCTGTGCTTTCTTAATTACTCTAATTATACTGCTGCTTTACTTTTGATTACTTCTGGAAAAGAAACAGAGGGGAACAATCACATCACACTAGCGACGGTTTGAAAACGAATCCTACAACCAGTGACCAAAATGGATGAAGCTAAAAAGTGATTCATGTGGTTAGGTTGTGCTTTTGAAAGTTAAATCTATGTGACAGTCATAGATAAAACTGGTCATTATTGAGGGAGGAAGTGGCTTTTTGTTTGGTCCAATAATAATGTAAGAATCAAAGCTGTGAATGACTTAGATTTAGTATACAGTAGGGGAAAAAATTATTAGACCACCCTTGTTTTCTGCAATTTCTTGTTCATTTTCATGCCTGGTACAACTAAAGGTACATTTGTTTGGACAAATATAATGATAACAACAACAATAGCTCATAACAGTTTAATTTCAGAGCTGATATCTATCCATTTAACATGTTTTCTTGATAATAACCAAAATCATTTAAGTTCTTACATCAATAGCAATGGCATTGTACTGCCAAAAACAGTGCTTTTAGGCATTCCATATTTTCTTTTCTGTTTGTTTTAGTCACATTGTACACACAGGAGTTAGTACTTGACTGCATAACCATTTTTTGGATAACTTTTGATAGTCTAATGATTTTTTCCCGTGACTGTATCATAGAATTTTGTGAATAGATCTGTGTAAATTATATAACTTAAGGGGAGAGTTCAGATGAATGAAACACATGTGCATAATAACAATATGTGGTGTGAATTTGTGGAAGAATTTGGAAATGGAGTGGAAAGAATGTATGAAAATTAATCACTTAAATCACTAAAAAAAAATTATGTACAAGGTACTTTTGCTGAAGAGGTTTAACACACAGGAGTTAGTACTTGATTGCATAATCATTGTTTCTGATGATTTTTGATGGTTTAATAATTTTTTTCTGCGACTGTATAATCAGCATTCACAATCTCTGCAAAGGCTGAAGCTCATACCAGGTGTGGATGTTGTCGGTAACAGCATTAGATCCACCTCATTTGTCTCTTTGAATAGAAAATAAGACAACCTTTGAAACCCCGAAGTTCTGCATTTTGTCGCAGCAAGTTTCATTGACTTTCATTGCCACTAGTGCTGCATTATACTGACTGTACTGTACAAGCTGTACCATCAACATTCCCTTTATGATACACATTGCACATGAATAATGCATGAGGAAATTAATATTCTCAGTCAGCATGTGTTTCACTTCTATAACATACAACAATACCGTTTTTTTCTTTTCAACTATATTTCCCATCTTCACAGTGCTTGATGTCCTTTTCATTCCGCATCCTAGTACACACTTCTATGTGAAGGTAATTCATGACAATATTGGCACCGATCTTAAATGCATTTCAGCATGAAAAACTGCTTGTGTAAAGCTTCCGTTTATATAATAGCTTGACATTGTGCAGATATCAATCTTATTTTGACCTTGAGCTGAGTAAGGTACTAAAATACTGGTTCCAGGCCCAGTCCATTGGCTGACCCCTGGAAGCGGAAACAATCAAAAGCATATCACAAAAAACAATAGCTGGAGATATTATTCACCTTTGAACTCACATTGTTTTTTTTTTTGTTTTTTTTTTTGTGTATCATATTTTTATTGACATGTATACAAGAGAATTAAAGGTAGATACCAATACCAGGGCACACTGATGTCAACATTAATCATGTTTGTAAACACCATTACGTTTAGATTTGCATATTTTTTTAGGAACAAATAACAATGAAACCCAACAATACTAAGACATAGTGTGAATAAAATAATTAAACTGGTGACATAAACATAATAAATAAATAAATAAATTAATTAATTAATTAATTTAAAAAAAAAAAATAATAATAATAATAATAATAAATAATAATAATAATAAAAACAATTATAAAAAATAAATAAATACATAAAAAAGGGGAGGGATGGAATTACATTGTTTCAAAAAAATCTGCACTCACATTGTTAAAGTCTCTCAAAATCGGTAATGCCATTTATGGGAAATATACAGTACATGGACGAGAAAGTGCAAGTCGGAATATCACTCGCTTTTTAGCAGAATAATAAACTCATTGCATGAGATAACAGGACATCTGGCAAAGTGGGAAATTATTTTGTGCATCACTGTAACAAGAGAGCACATTGCTCACAAGGGAAACAGGCCTGGTGGGTGCCAAATCATCTAATTAATTCATAGATTTCTATCATGCCATGAAAGTGCTCTGAAGATTAACAATTTGGACCAAAAACAACAGAAACAATCTTTTTTTTTTTTTTTTTTTTTCAATGAAAGAGCATATTATGGTCATATTTCACTTAATGTCTGATTTGAACAGCTGCTATGTTATGGGGCTGCGTTGACTCTTTTCTTTCCACTGGCTTTGTTTCCTGTTTAGCGCTCAGAGCTACACAAATCCCCTGATAAGTAGCAATGGAAGCTGCTTCATTCCTCAGCAGAGATTTATTTACTAAGTCATTTGGAAAATTAAGGACAAGAAAAAAAGCCAGTTTATGTTTTTTTGTGAAGCTGAAGACTTTCTATGGTGAGAGGATTTCTACGCAGCACATAATGGCTTCCTCCTTGGAGACAACACACAGCATTATGCCAGACCCAGCCGAGTAAATGAAAGGTTGCATACAGTGAAGTGTTATCCCACTGTAATGGCAATAGAACCACTCTACCAGCCAATAATGAATGAAACAGATAATAACGTAAGCAGTTACATTATTCAAACGATCCCTCAGCAGTCAGATTGTGTGTAATGATGCTCTCAATTTGACATTCTATGAAACTGTAGCCGTTTATTCACAAGCCACACAAAAGTAAAAGTAGTTGACATGATTTTGCATATTTCTCACATCAATAGGAAACGACAAGGCCATGTTCACTTTATGGGTCATAAAGGTAATGTTTTCCTGATCATTTTCCTTTTCAACATAAATCAATTACATTACATTTCGTTGATGGCTCTAATACTGAGAGATTTTTTGAGGGGAAAAGGTGATGTTTTCCAACTATACTTGCAGGAAAGCAGAGAGAGAGAGAGAGAGAAAGAGAGTAGATAACATGCAGGAAATGGTGGAATGTAGTTCATCGTCTACCAGCTGAACGACCATGGAACCATTTGCTCGCATTAATATGTTTCATGCATGAGAAATTGGGTGACTTGCCATCAGTGTTAGTGGTTAGTACTAGCATGTCTAATTATTTGTGCTTTTTAATGTTTAACCTGGTGGTCTGAGAGGTCATCCTGCAACTGAATGATCACAGAACAGGAAACCCCAAAAATAAATGCTTTACATCAAGGGTCTCAAACACATTTTCTTTCAGGCGCCACATTCAATCAAATTTAATCTCAAGTGGGCCAGACCAGTAAAACAATAGCATGATAACCGATAAATTATGACAACTCAAAATCTTTATCTTTGTTTTAGTGCAAAAAACAAAACAAAACATTAAATTATGAAAATACTTACTTTTATAAACTATCTAAAAAACAAAGATGGGAACAACCTGAAAAAACTGAAATTTCTTAAGAAAAATAAGTGCAATTTTAACAATATTATGCCTCAAGTTATCACTTATACATGTGCATTATGGATCGGATCTACAAAGACACTAAACACTTAGTAACAGGCAGAAAATTGTTAAACTTGCGCTTAATTTTCTTTAGACATTTCAGGTTGTTCATATTTGTTCAGGTTATTCACATTTAATTGTTACAGGATAGTTTGTAAATGTAAATATTTTCAAAATTTAATGTGATGCTTTTTTGTTTTTTTTTTTAATATAAAAAAGAAAAAGAAAGAAAAGAAAAAAAGGAAAAAAATAATGTGATGTTTTTGCACTGAAACAAAGACAAAAAATTTGAAGTTGTCATTATTTATAGGCATAATGTAATATTTTTTTCACATCAAACCAAGAAGAAAATATGGAGTCATTATTTTTTGTAGGTTATTATGCTATTATTTTACATGAGATCTTATTGGTCTGTATGTGGAACCTTAAGTAAAATGAGTTCACCAGCCTTAACAGTGGAATTTCTGCACTCTATAAATTCATCCCACGGGCCAGGTTGGAACCTTTAGCGGGCCACATTTGGCCCCCGGGCTGCATGTTTGAGACCTCTGCTTTACATCATCTCCAGTGTCACTCAGTGTGATGGTGCAGTGTTCCATAAGTCATTACCGTGATACTTCAATTGTCTCTGTGAAAAACGAGTACTTTCCCTGGTTTATAATAAAGAAATCCAAGGGCTCCACTAAACTGATCCTACCTGTGGCTGTCAGGTCTGCATGTTGCTGAGGCTACAGGTGAGTGGGCTGCTTAGCATGAAGACAGATGACACGGCAGAGACCAGTCTGCATCTCACAGACTGAATTGGTTATCCAGTCTCCCCACCTACTCACCGAGGGTGAAGGAACCAGCAGGGCAGATGGGACCAGAATCTGACTCATTTAAATTGGCCTTGGAGTTGCCAGTTGGCGTTTAGCCTGTGAACTGAGGCAGAAAATAACACCTTCTAAATAATGAAATAAGCCTTCATTTAATGAAAGATTCAGGCTCCATGTCCTTTTACTGAATCTAAAGTCCTTGGATGAGGATTATGTTACTATGGCAAATGTCTCCCACAAGCTTGTGAGTGAGTGATGTTGTGTACTATGAATATTATCCTCTCTCTCTCTCTCTCTCTCTCTCTCTCTCGCTCTCTCTCTCTCTCTCTCTCATTGTTTTTCCCTACAGTCATAGGTCTTTGACTTCACTTGCTCTGGCAGAATCAGAATTGTTTTAATTAGTCCATAAAATAGGAAACTTGCTGCTGACACATCACGAAGCAGCTACACAATAGAAGATCACCAACCTACTTGTAAAACACAATATAACAAGACTTAAGTATGGACAAAGGGAACATGCAGTACGACATGATAGCAGACTAAACATATAAATATAGACTCAAGGCCAAAAATGTCCATGCATCTGTTGAACAAGGTTTATACAGAACTGTAGGGGCTGGAAAACCCATCAACCCATGACTTATTATGTTGTTGTAATTAGCCTTAGTGCATTTCACTACCCTCAACAGCAGTCAAAAATTGTATCACATTAATATTCTCCAATTACTTAGGCAACCTGCATAATTTTTTCTATGCATAATTTGACTAAACAACAAAAGACTCAGCGGTTCTGCCTGCAGGATTCCCTGTTTTAGCTAATAAACAGTCCTAAAAATGTTTTTTGAACTCAGTCTGAGGTAACAATCAAATACTATGCTCTGCAGCAACAGAAACTCTATTGTTCTATGTGTACAGGTTGTAAAGGCAGAGCAACTACTTTGAAGAATCTTTTTAGGCTCATATGACAAGTAACTTCTGTTACCTGCAGTTTCTCAGAGTGTAACTTAAAGTATATAGAGACTCTAATCTGTGAAGTTTATTAAGAAGTCAGGTAACTTCTTATAGTTCAAAATCACCGACTTTCTTATTAAAGTGATATCCCCATCCCTGCTGGTCACATTATTATATCCCAATGGTGTACTGTTAAACAGATTCCAAGTACTTGTGCTCCTTCAGCTGCAGAGAAAAGGTTGGTGTTTAAAAAAGAAGAAAAATCATGTTTTGGGGGGGCTTTTCTGGCTTCCTTTGTGTGCCAGAAAGATAAGACAACCTGGTATAGAAAAGGCAAAACAGAGTTTGACTTCTTTGACTAGTTGTTTTTAACACATTAACCAGAAGGCCCATGGTTACTCTGCAGGAGAAAAGCTCTTCAGATCCAACTTTTAAAGGACATTAGTAATAGAAGTATTCACATCATGCGAGTGGACAACCAGTTGGGATTTAAAACTTTTTGTCTGCTCATTTGAACCTTGAAAAAAATAATAACTGGAGACAGAAGGGAGGAAGGATCATAAAGGATAGTGGTTGATGAGTCAACACTGAACGTCACAGGTACCAAATGGAGCTCTGTCATTGACTTCGCTGTTTGAGATGTTCTTTAGACACAGATATTTAGCCACTTACTTAGATCCCAAATGTCAGTCTGTTAGAAAATGCAGTTCTCTTGTGTTCTTGGGAGTTTGTTGTGTTTGAATACAGAATCATTCACTCTTATTCTCATTTACACTGTTTTCTCTTACCATTGTCAGTGTTACTGAGGCAGTGATTCATTCCCAGCCCAGAAATATACAGTATATTCATATATTATAACAGGATGTACAAACTTCTACTTACTGTGTCCAGTTTCAGCCAGTTACAGCTTTGTTCAGTCCCTTCCTTCCTTCTGTGCTTTAAAACTCCCCAGTTAACAGTAGATTTGGGTTCATTTACACATTTTTCTGTTCCTTGTTTGATAAAGGAAAATATATGAAATAGCCTTTACAAACTGCTCTAAACCATAAAATCCTTCTTGTATAATTGTGACGTCATCTGAAGATGTGAGCACATGGACACAGGTTCACCATAACGTGCAGAGTGATTGGCTGCTTTGGCATTTACAATGATCGATCACACAGAAAACTGGAAGGGCACAGGAAGTCATTAAACCTTTTGGCCATGTAGTCCCTGTCCTTCATTGAGCAGCTTGCAGCACTGTAAGGAAGAAGCTCTCAAGCCAAAATTTTACCAATATCACAATGTGCATTTCAGACACATCGGAGAGAGAAAAGAGCACAGCAGAATAAGAAAAGAGACAACCACTGCGAACCACTGTGCTCTGCAGAAGTAGAAATCGACTGACAGAAAGAAAAAATACTGTGAAAGTGATTTCTTTAAAAAAAAATCACTGTATTTGCAAAACTTGGTCCACCAGAAAAAGTCTGGGAACATGGAAAACTAAGAATAAAAGTCTGTAGGCAACTTTTGTCCATCAATTTCAGTTTTTTTATCCACGTAACTGAGTCGCAGCACAGCACTTATGGATCCACATGTATATGTCAAGTTGTGACATGCACAGGCTAAAGATAGGCGATGTTGCAACTACACATTTTATATCAACTCAGAATTATTTTATTATTAAGATGTTATTAGTTACTAGGAAAAAAACATAAAAAGGTGGGTTTTTTCATGTTTATAATTGAACATAAGAGATCAAACTTTTTCCATGTACTTGTATGTGAGATTGCACTTTTTTTTTTATTCATGTAAAGAGATCCACAATAACAGAAAAAATACTTTATGTTGATATAAGACTACTGCCATATTTTGTCTTCATAGGAAAACAGTCTTTGCAAAGCTATAGTTTGGACTCTTTCAACTGAGGAAACGACTCATTCTGATCACAGAGCAAATGAACTGTGAAGTGCCAAATTTGCATGACATCAAGATAAAGAACACTTTATGTGAGTTAATTGTGTATTTGTATAAAAGCAAATTGAGTTTATCGCGCTTCTGTTGTTTGTAACAATAGATGATTCTTTTCAAGGTTCATGAGCTAGATAATTTGAATCTAGAAGTATCCATTGAGCAGACTCCTCATGACTACCTGACTAAATATAAAACCTGTATAGTGCAATTAATGAAAACTGTTAAACTGTGTACGTCTTTAAGAAGTTTTATTATATATTTGCTACAGTAATTACAAATAATGTCCTATGAAAAGACAAATAACTGAGCTTCCATGACAAAACACTAGCAAAGACATCCAATAATTAATTTGTCAGTATTGGAAACCACAAACAGATACACAGCATGTAATGGTTCTCTTCTTGTAGCTGTTAATTGAATGATATCAAAGGTGTTTCTTTTAATAAATATTCCATGAAATTTCCCTGATGCCCAACACATTGCTGCTGTAAAAATCAAATTGGTTTGTGGCACAGAGCAGAAAAGAGGATCGACAAACAAAGCAGGCAAATTATTATCTGCAATGAGGGGCTCTTGGGGAGATTCTGTCCTCAGTAGAGGTCAGATGTCTTGGGTCTGAGGCGCTTCCTCGATTGGATTATTCTGCTATTCAAGCAGAAGCACTGCTTGGCACACAAAATGTAAAGTGAGAAAATGTGTAAAGCGAGATGAAATGCTAATAGAAAAGACGAATTGCCCTCAGAAGAAATTCAAAGGGGGAGTGTGCACATATATTTTGCAACTGAGGGTAAGGCCGATGTCTACAGCCATGTTAGCCCTGCTGTTTACAAGGACGATGAGACTCCAAGTAAGAGAATCACAAAGATAATCAGCCTTTATGTAGGTGATCATAACTGAAATAGTCCCTTTCTTTTTAAACAGTCCCAATGTTGGAATGCTTTAAGGCAGCCAGCTGGCCTGCACAAGCCACTAACCGTCGTCTTTGGAGACCCTCGATATGTGCGGTGGTTCCCTCATCTCCCTCGTCTCACTCGCTCTGCCAAATAAATCTGATCCCACCACAAAAATCTGATCCCACTCAACACGAGCCAGCCACATAGACCTCGTCATCCTGCACAAACCTGTGGCAGAGGTTCCCCATAGCCCCCTGCCCAGTAACCACCTTTAATTAGCCGATGTAAGCAGAGCCATATTCATTGCAAGAAAAGCTTTTCCTCTCACTAAATTAGCCTGTCAATCACAACGCACTCCCGAGACTCTACCATTTCCCTCTGCTGCTGATTAATGTCATGAAGTAAGTTTATCAATGTGCCATATGTGGAACGCAATTCGTTACCCTCATCTCTAACATTCAGCAAAAATCATGTCTTGCCTCGAGATTTGTGGCTGTCCATGCGCAGAGCTAATATAGCACATACACAGTAATGGTGCTTGTTAGTATGCTAATGTAAATATCAGTTTAACACTCACCTACACTTTCCAGGCAACATGTTATGAGACAAGCAGCTATCCCCCCTCCGGGTTGACATGCATCATGGGAGAGGTATGCCGACAAGAGTAGCCATTAATCAAATTATCCAAAACTGAAAAGCCAAAATTATTATTATTATTTTTTCAATTAACAAATATGAGCCTGGGGATTCACAGCTGGTTACATATGCGGTAACCCTGGGGTGAATTCATACAAAGCTGCTTTGAATACATGATCAGACTACATTTATTCACCAATCCTCTGATTATTTTACAAGCCTGAAAAGACTCTTCCAGTGATGATTTATGACACAGCCCGTTTAATATTTGCAGTATGCATTTATTTTTTAATCATTGCGGGAGAGGAGAATATTAGTAGGTAAGCTGTCAGGGGTAAGCCTCCGCATTTATTATGTTTTTACAAACTGGAAAACATGCATTCCCAGATAGGGGCAGTTCTATGATCTACTCAATCAAATGCTATTTTCAATTAGGCAGGCATCTCAGTTCTGGAATGGATCAGCTGTTTGGATATGATAATGCTTTATTTGTTTAGCTTCATGATTCTAGCACCGAGCTTGAACATAGAACTGTTCTGCTATTAAGAGCTGCAGCAATTAACAAACCCATGGAAAAAAGTAGTAATGTGGCAACTTAGGGACAGGTGCTACACAATATTAGTCACTGGGTTGTGAACAGCTTGACCTCATTTATCCCTCTTTAAACGCATAAATATACAGTCGCGGAAAAAATTTTTAGACCACCCCTTGTTTTCTTCAATTTCTTGTTCATTTTAAAGCCTGGTACAACTAAAGGCACATTTGTTTGCACAAATATAATGATAACAAAAAAAATAGCTCATATGAGTTTAATTTCAGAGGTGATATCTAACCATTTTCCATGTTTTCTTGATAATAACCAAAATCATTTCAGTTCTTACATCAATAGCTGTGGCATTGTACTGTCAAAAACAGTGCTTTTAGGCATTCCATGTTATTTTTTCTGTCTGTTTTAGTCACATGATACACACAGGAGGTAGTACTTGATTGCATAACCATTTTTTTGATGACTTTTGATGGTCTAAATAATTTTTTTCTGTGACTGTATATATCCAAATTACTAAGCAGCACACCTAACCACAGTCA
Organism: Sphaeramia orbicularis; assembly: GCF_902148855.1. NCBI lineage: Eukaryota > Metazoa > Chordata > Actinopteri > Kurtiformes > Apogonidae > Sphaeramia > Sphaeramia orbicularis. The sequence continues at coordinate 35,724,313 of NC_043959.1, forward strand.
TAGATGTTTCCATGCCCTGCACCACAGTGCATGACTGCTAGTTGCATAATACCCTTGAGAAGACTTTTTGTCCGCAAAGTGGGTCCAGTACTGGGATGAGTGTACAGTTGTCTATGTGCATTATGGCAATTCCAATTCCATGTAACATACTACAAACTGCATGCTCCACATACTACAGTGCCGTATGCTGTATATGAAAATTACATCAGTGCACTGTGTAGTCACATGATCACCTACAGTTACATTCCAGATATTTATAGAAGCTTGTGTAATGCTTTTACATAGAAACCTTAGTGAAATTTTTTGATGCAAATGACATTGTTCATATGTTGGTTACTACTTGTACAGTGTTTCCATTGAAACTATCAGCTCAGTTCTCTTCAACTTTACTTGACATTACTAGACTGTGGCACCAGCACATTGCATGTCTGTTGCAGGTACAGTACTCCCTCAGCGTAGTAACACAGTTATTTGTCATAGTGATGCAACATAGATATTGTGTCATCATCTTCATTGAGACTGGAGCAATGAGCAAGGCAACAATTGCAGAGAAGGAAACTTAAAACTCTGGGTTATCATTTTCAAGATAAAATGTAATTTTGTGATTTTTTTTCAGGTCTGAATATATTCTTTAGACTTAGACAAGCCCTGCATGATTTTGACCTAGCCTGGATTAGCTGTTGATGTGCACTTTGTGGCATCTTGTTGACACACAGATGACTAATGTGCATGGTTTTACAACACAGTATCCCTTTAGCTGACTTGAAACCTTAGAGGAAATGGTTCCAAAATAGTACCTAATAGGTAGATATTAGATATTCCAAAATATACCAATTCAAGGCTGGCTGAGTTGATCTTGTCAGTGGAAACGTGGGAATAGAAATAGCATGCTTATTAGCTCATTTCATAATTGAACAGCCCAAAAAATGCAATTTCCACAAATGATGATTTGTTTGAATACATATAATAAGTAGTTCCATTTCAGCTAATACACTTCTATGTCTATATTTAATCACAGGTGTCACGTAATGAAGTACAAATACTTCGTTACCTTACTTAAGTAGAAATTTTGGTTATCTGTACTTCACTGGAGTAATTATTTTTCAGCGGACTTTTTACTTCTACCCCTTACATTTTAAAAATAGCAGTTACTCCTATTGTATTTCGGCTTGTTTTCATTCCGGCTTGTTATCATTCAAAACAAAAAACAAAAATCCAGATAAATAGCTCCATCCACATAGAGTGAATTTGATTGTGGTTGGATGAGAAGTATAAACATATTACATTCTGACATCCTATTGGTTTGTATGCGATCCATCACACTAGGGCTGCACGATTTTGGCAAAAAAAAAAATCCCGATTTTTTCCTCTAAAAACTCGATTTTCGATTTTGATTTCGATTTTTGGGTAAAACTACAAAAGACAACAGAAGTCAGCATGTCGTTTTCGTGAGCAGCCCACAATGCAAGGCACTGCTCTGACCTCAAATCTGTGATGGTATCACGTGATGAACCCCCAGAAGTTTATTTTTTCTTAATTAAATCTTTATTGAATGAAGTAGAGTATACAAACAATGTATACAACAAGAAAATAACATAAGTTTGCCAGGGGGAATACACTATAATACAATGTCCAAATCAGAGCAAATACTTATGTTTTTTATAGCCTTTTGTTTTCAGATTTATCTAACAGCTTTAAATAAAGTTCAACATCTTTCAAAAAATAAATAATCTTTGTTTTTGTGTAACAGAACTTACATTTGTGAATGAAAAATTTAGCAAGTAAGATGACTAAATTAATTATTAATTTTTTTTATATATATATGTGTGTGTGTGTTGTTGTTGTTTTTTTTTAAATTTTATTTATTTATTTATTTTTTCCTGGGTATCTGGGCCCACAGAAGTGATACCAATGTAAGTCAGTGACAGGCATCAGTCGTGCGTGCGTGCGTGCGTGCGTGGACCAGGTTAATATAAGTGATCCACACGCGGTTCTGTTTAAACTGAGGGATCCGTGCGTGGAATAGACCGACCCAGGACACGCTGGAGGGATTCTATCCTGGAGCGGGTGGATGTGTGTGGGCACAGGGCTGTGTGGGCTCCTCTGCTGAGGCTGATGACCCCGAGACCCGGACCCGGATCGGAAGAAGACAGTACGGTACGGATCCGGGACAACGGAAGATGAGTGATCCGCATGCAGTTCTATTTCAGTTGCGGGATCCGTGCGTGAAGCCACGGCTTACATTGCTGTAAGTACTGCGGGCTCATGAACACATTTAAAGTCCGGTCATTACACGGACTTCTGTGACAGACCGCTGTCACTGATAGGAGGAGGAGCCTACGGGAGCCCGCAAGCGCACGGCCCGCAGACACGAGAGAGATGAAATCGATTTTACGATTTCCCTTTTTTAAAAATCGTCCTAATTAAAAAATCCGATTTCGATTTAAAATCGATTAATCGTGCAGCCCTACATCACACCTGACTTTTTGCACCATTCCAATACTTACATTCAGCTAGTCATCATATCTTCCATTCCATAAACATATGTTAATGCTCAGTAGAACGCACACATGGCTCTTTAATACATTTGCATTGGACTAAAAGGTGTTCATTTTCAATGGGCATATATGCGGCTGAAAAAGGTAGACTAGTGCAGCCCAAATGTTTCAACATTAACATTTTAATATAACAGTATAATCGTTATGGCCTTTAGAAAAATGTTTTTTGGGGAGGTGGGGCAGTGCACTATAGGCCCCTGTGGCATTGTTTCCCCTTACATTTACTTTTATACTTTAAGTAGTTTTGAAACCAATAATTTTACACTTTTACTCGAGTAAAAAGTTTGAGTTAATACTTCAACTTCTACAAAAGCCTTTTTAAACCCTAGTATTCATACTTCTGCCTGAGTAATGAATGTGAATACTTTTGACACCTTTGTATTTAATGTGGGTAGATGTGAATTCTGACACAGTCCAGCATAGCAAGAGGCAGTAACGCACCTAGTTACAAACCTACCATGAAACAGTGGTGTACTGTGTGAAATTTGTAGTATACAAGTGAGCACCTTTAGCAGGTTTGTTGCATAATGTGTTCTACTTCACTACTTCAGGTAAAAAAAAAAAAAAAACAATCAGTATGACCATAGTAGATAGAATGAGCCCTTTTGAACAATGTGGCTTAAAGAGAAAAAGGTTTGCTTAAAGGTGTTAAAGTGTATCACTCAGTAATAGTTTTTGCTGCTCGCTCTTCTCGCCTCACATCCATTTTCGTCTTTGTTGTTCAAGGTGCCAAGAAGTGGTGAAGAATAAGTATGAGCCAGGGATCTGACATGAAAAACCACAGGGTCACCAGAGGTCACCATCTATGTGTCACATTGGTGCTTTTCAATTATATATCCTGTTTTCTGAAACGAGTTCCTCTCCTAATAGATCCACACTTTGTGAATAAAAAATCAAGGATTTATTTATCTATGAATCATTAATTCCTAATATGCTGTGCAAACATCAGCCTATAGCTTTCTCTGCTCTAAATACCTGCTCTGCCAGCCTGTCAGCAGTGAGACAGTTTCCATGGTTACAGAGACACTCGTATGTTCACATGTGCACCAGACACCTGTGCTGCATTGTCTGAGCTAGAACTATCAGTGTCAATACAAAACACTGTCTTAAATACTTGTGCTTCTCAGGTCAGGAAGTAGGCTGCAGGGTTTATTGCTGAACACAACAGTGAAGAGATCAGTTGTGTCACACTACTGGCATTGATCACTGATGCAATAACAACTGTCTGTATATACGTAAAGTCTTCTTACAAGCTCTTCTTGTTCATAATGGCTAGAATAATACACGGAACAACAAAGTGGGATAAAATACACACCATAGGGGAGACATGTCGTGCCTTACATGACCCATATCACAAAACTGATTGATTTTCTTCCAAGAGAAATACAAGAGGAAAAATCACTTGGGAAATCATATCAAATTACAGTTTTGTCTACAGACTAATAGTGTTATATGTTCACATATTGGTTCTATTACCATCCTGGAATAGCAGATTGCAATCTCCTGTGAATTCAGTGTCGGCAGCTATTACTTCTTATTTAATTTGCATGTCAAATGACTCAGGAGTGCCCCCTCAGTCATTTACCAGTCTATTACTGTTACAGCAATTGAGTGGATTGACACATTTCCCTTGTCTGTGAGTGTAGTATAATGTGGTAATGACTGATTCTTACAGTATATAGTATTTAGAAACTTTCTGTTTTGTAAAAATAGAAATACCATGAATTCTCACAAGCAACAGCAAAAAAAAAAAGAGTGTATCTGTGGCATTTATTTGATGAAAAACATGACAGTAGCGGTCTTCAGTGGACCAGACATCAAAGACAGGTCTTTATATTCAGATATCATTTTTTTATTTAACTGAAGATCTGTATCATTTATCTATGAATGTCTGTATCCACATTGTGTATCTTTTTTGCTATGCATGTTTAGAGGCCTCTGTGGTCAGTTTCAGCTGCGTGTTGTGTTTACTGTCAACTTGCAAAAATCTCATGGTTTAAGGATGATTAAAGGAGGCTGCCGGAAGAAGCAGTATGCGAACATGATGGTGATAAATTTATTATCAAAAAGGCTTTAGCACTGGGCGGAATAAACATGAAGCACATTATCTCATGATGAAGATGTGGGGTTGACTCTCCCTGAATACTGAGGGATTTTTCCAAACAGAGGTTTGGTGTAGCAGCTAGTGATTAAGTTGTAAATCGAAAGGCGGCAGAATGGGTGCAAACTGCCTGGAGGATAATAGTCTGTTGTTTCAGGGGTCAGGGAAACTAATTATACCACTTTTACATTACTACTCACTCTTATTCAATTCTGCTAAAGAGTAAAAAGTGCATGTCATATTTTTATTTGTTAGCTTCCAAAACATTGGGCAGGGTGCCATCTGGAGAGAAATTATCTGGGGAGATATGTCAAGTTTAATTCAGAACAACGTGTTGTGGGTGTGAGAGGAGTGCTTGGGAAGGGATTATTGATTCATCAAACTCCAAATGATCTTTTTCATACAGAAAACTTGAGCGGTTTTGTTGTATCTCTTGCTACTGTAGCCCTCTGGGAAACTCACCAGAGATGTTTTCAGTAAATCACATCATATTCAATGTCAGATTTATATCAGGGTTTATATTGTACAAAATGTACAGGGCGCTCTTTATTCTCCAGTCTTACACCTTTGATGTTGCCACAGAAACGGATCTGTCTGTCTTATGCCAATAGTAACAGAGCTTCAAGTCATTATCTAGCTTCAGAATTAAAAAGTCCCCTGAGTTAGGACACTATGTTACAGAGATGGCTCCCATGCCATGGAGCTTATATAAGGCTTGTATCAACTAAGAGATACACATGAATGGTGCCTGCAGATCCTACAAGCTGCCAAAGGTTTTATGGCCATTGCTTGGAGGCCCATTAAAATAACACTCTGAACTCAGCTATAACTCACAGTCCTGGAACATCTCCACATTGACCCATTGCTGCTTTGATTGGCCGTTTCTGTCAAAAGATCCGCCGTCACCACGGGGAAGGTTTATGAGGCACAGCTAGACGCGGTGTTTATTTTATGACAGGCTTTTCAAATAAAAACAGAAGAAGAAGAAAACACGGGCAATATCATTAATTCCACCACATAGCCATGAAATGTTGTCTTGTTTGTCTACTGTGGTCATTTTTTCATGGCATGTTGTTCAATCTCTCCTTTATAGCCCAGCTTTGCTTGTTTTATGCAACTCATTTAATTCAGGCAAACTTTCATACGGTCTGTTGGACCTTATTACATTTCCAGCTGCATCTGTGCTATATGTTGTTCTGAAATGAATGGTGCTGAGTGCATTATGAGAGTCAGAACAGTGTCTGGACTTTCAACTGACTGTCTTGATTGGTCTTTATTCTGCCAGTCTGCTTCAGCATCATTGCAACTGAAATAAGTTTAACATTTTTAAATATTTCTGACTGCAGAAATAAAATGCTGACTTTGATTCTGGGCTGGTGTTCTGACAAGTTGCTTTACATGGCTGAACCTTAGATATTACTGCCCGCACATGGGTATTAAACCTTTGTGTGCAGTTTTTAATCTGCACGTTTCATTATTTCCTCACTTTGCTTTTATGATGTGTAACCTGTCAGTCTGTTTGAAATCAAGCTATAGAAGTAGGCTGGATGCAAGTCAAAGCACCAGGCAACTTATATAACTACTGCTTGCAGAAGCAGCAATTTTTTTTACTTCACTCCTTCTTTTGTAGTTAATCCTGTTCTTGTTATTTTATCTGCTATAAAGAGACTAAAACATTTCTCATAATGCTAATGAGAAAATCCATGCACAGTCTCAACTGTATAATACTTCTCATAATAAATGATAGATAAACAGTGAAAGTAAATCTGCCTAATTCCACATTTCCTGTATTATACATGTGTTTTTCATGCGATAAACATGGGTAATCTGATTAGGTCTGTTGTTAAGACATCAAACTCCAGGCAACATGGCTGTTACAATGTCCTGCAGTTTAATTAAGATGTATCTAAAGGGCACTCATGCGCACGAGGAACACGATTAATCACTGTGTTCAACAGCAATAAGGTGATGGAGTCTTGTTTCCTCGTATCAACAAAGACCTGACTTAGTGCGTAAGTGAAAAATCAAGGTCTCACTCTGTGACACACTGTGTCAGTTACACTACAGTGCAGATTAATTGTTGACATCTTTTCAAAACTGCACACAAGCCTGGAAGTGTAAATGAAGGGTGTAAATGTGAGGATGTTGAGCACTACAATAACCAGAAATTCTCAAGTTATGTTTATTATTTGTTTTCAATTGCTATGTTCATATACAAGTCCATTTTGTTTAACCCAGTATCACGAATCACATTTGTACAGAAATGTATCTACAGCATACAGTCTGCAGTGTGCATAAATAGGAGTGAACAAATACGCTCTCATTGGGAATTCACATCAGAAGCTAAACATGCTCACAGCATGAACTGCATTGTTGTTTGATTTCTTCACATGGTGGAGCAGGTAGGAGAATGTGCCTATGGTAAAACGTGACAAAAATGTAACAGAATATCATCCCTATCTAGAAAGACGGTTCCTCCTTACAGATAGAGATGATTTTTGTTCTTTGTTCAGATGATTTTTGTTCTTTGTTCAGTGTTTTAACAGATTCTATTCTATTTTATTCTTTAAATCAATATGAATTAATGTGATTTTTTGTTTGATTAATTCCATCCATCTATCCATCCATCTGTCTGTCCATCCATCATCCATCCATCCATGCATCCATCCATCCATCCATCCATCCATCCATGCATCCATCCATCCATCCATGCATCCATCCATCCATCCATCCATCCATCCATCCATCCATTCTATGCTTCTATCCTTGGTAAGTGTGTTATTTTAACCCCACTTCATATGTCATTTTTGCCAGGCCCTTTGTGTTACCCAAGCCTATCTATAATCACTACAGCGTCTTACACAGCAGAGTTGCAAATAAGATATTAGCTGCCTGGCAGTTGTATTAAAGACCATTAGGGAGATTTATTGTTCTCTATAAGAATGCTTATTTGAACCAAACATCCATTTCACATTTCCAATGAGTCATGCTCGATTAAATTCAATGTGTTGAAGATGGAAGGGAGTATTATTAAGCTGAGTGAGTATGTGAATTAATTAAAGTCCTACTTTTTAATTCAGTATAAATGTCAGGTTCTCTGTATGGCAGGATATTGAAATCAATCAGACTTTAATATAAAGGGATCCTCTGCCTGTGACAGGGATCAACACGTCTGCCTCACATGTTGGCGGCTCGTGCATGGGAGTGGGAGGAGGACTAAGGGCTCAGACTGTCTGTCCTGTGATCAAGAGCTGTGTTTCCATGTGTTTGACACCAGACACTGAGAAATTGCTCTGAATCATCCTTAAGAACAGTGATTCACCACTGGAAAACTAGATTTGTTTTGGCTACTTAACACTCTGTTGTCAGTGTTGATAGGAATATATTTCCTTTAGCGTTCTGTCACATCCAACCACAATTCATCGATATGGAAGTGACAGATAATCCCTGGTTTTATATGTCCCATTGTTGCAACTTTATGGGGTCTGTAGCAGTACAGTGCAGGAAATAAACTCATGAATCTCCCCACAAAACAAAGAAAGAAAAAGAATAAAAAGGGGTATATGTAAAAATGCAAAATTACAATATTCTACCTACCCCTGCTATTGTCAGTCATGAGGATGAATTTATTTCATCCACAGAAATTCAACAAAACAATAGCAAATATTAGCACAATGTAATGTGCATGCTCTGTGATACAGTATGTACTATATATCACACAAAAAGGGCATTAAATTGTGGTTTTGTGAAAGCACTGAATTCACATAAAGCCCGCCCTAATGTTTGCAATGTGTATGTACATGGAATAGCCTGCAGTGACAGCAGACTGACAAAAAAAAGTAATTCATGTAATGATAATGTGAATAAATAGGGATTCAGAGCACTAGTGCTCAGTTAGATACACAACTTATGCATAAGCAGTTTTATTTTCTTATACAAGTGCCATCAGTGGTATTGGTGCTATGACAGCACTATGAATCAAGATAGAACTTGGCGTTAATATTATAAAGGTACATTTGCAGCAGTAGTGACAGGATGTTACAGATGTATACATTCTGATAACTAACTTTACTGTCCTTTATTTTCTCTGCCTCTGGCCAAGTCATTATCACTTGGGCCAGATGCAAAGTTGCAGGTACTAATCATAAACCAATTTATATTTTAATGAGCATGACATTAGATGGAAATGTTGAATAGGCTGTGCTCAGTGATGCTAAGCAAAGTCAGGGAGGCAAGTCTTGAGTCCTATTAAAGGAGGAAGAAAACCAGCTGACTATGATTTGTGGTAATTGGCAAGGCGTTCTGCTTGAGAGCGCATACACAGCCCATTCAGTCACACTGTGTGGCTTTCTTTCAAAAAGCAGCAAAAAAGCATAATTATGTTTATTACTTTTCTCCACACAAAGTGAGTGCAATCGATCCCAACTGGATGGCTTCAGTCTCTCACAAGATATGACACTCAGTAATATAACACCTAATTATTTTTGCTGACTGATCTGGAGCCAGGCAGCATTCACATAATGAGCTCCACTTCTGACCTTCCCAGTTGAATTGTTGGGCTTCCCTGCAGTTATAGTTGAGTGGTAAAAAAATTGAGTCAGTGTTAACGGTATGATCCGTTGGCATAAATACTCATCACTTGGAATACCAACGGGAATGGTTTCAGTTCGGTTAGCAAGACATGTGTGCTGTTTTGCCGAGGGTAAGAGAGTATGGTGTCACTTTTGCAAAAACTTCTAAAACAACACTTTTTTCCATCCATGAAGCCAATCTATTGGGAGATTTCAGACAACTTTTGACAAATCTCATCAGGACTATGTGGTTATTTATAGACAGTAGTTAATCAGCAGCTTATTGACACGTGTTGCTGTATGAACTTCCAATAAGACCTTGGGGATTTAGCATAATTTCCTCCGCTACATTAGAACTGAGCAGGAGGTTTGTTTATCATGTATGGTGTCAAACTGTTTTACAGGGTTATTTAAAAAGAATGAACCTATTTCATGACGCATTGCTTCAGTTCTCAAGCATTGTTGTGGAATGAGTCAGTGACCATTTGAAAGAGGAGTTTTCTAAGTTTATGTTCCCCCCCTACCCACTAACCTCGATGTCCTTAAACATCGAATAACAACAGTGATAAACTCAGTGGATTGTGATATGCTGATACGCGTCTGGAAGGAATTCTCTTGTCGCATTGACGTTGTCCGTTCTGCAAGTGGTGGACACATTGAACACTTGTAAGACTGGAAATAAAAGTTGATTGTGAGTAGAATACTTGTGACTTGGCTGGAGTTTTCTGTTGCTTTTCCTTTTTAAAATATTGTGTAATGAAATCAGTTCATTCTTTTTGAATAGCCCTTGTATTATGAACAGATTACTTGAAATTATAAGTGTTATATTTGTTAAATGTTGAAAAGTTCTATACATGTTGAAAAGGTCTATAAATAAAGTAAAAAAAAAAAAAAAAAAAACTGAGCAGGGGCCTAATCAGCCTGAGCAGAGTTAAGGGTCAGACCTAAAGGTTAAGTTTGTAAAATGGAATAGGCTCAAGCAATGAACTTGAAAACTGAAAAACCAACTGAAAAACCAACTGAAAAACCAACTGAAAACCCAACGTCTCACCCCCCTGTACTGTTAAAAAAAAGTAATTCGAGCCAGTCTTGTGTTTGTTCAATCTCAGTTCATATTCAGGCATTGCAGAAGCCACATTGCTTCCCATTAATGATTTAAACTACAGTGCACCACCCTAGTCATTTTGCTCTGCCACTGTCTTAAAATGAACTGAAAATATTGTGAACAATATGTGAGTCTCTCTTAACTGTGTTGCTAACTATGTAAATTAAGTTTTGGATGAACGTGGAGTGCACTGCTGATGTTGCAATGCACAGCAATGATAATGAATTTAACTGTACAAACTACATTTTACAATATGGACATGTTACTCTGGTTTGATATGGGTGCTTCTATGAAACTGGGTTCATTTTGGTATCTGGCACTTTGCCAGCTTTTGAGACCCAATAATAAAAGAGAAATTTAGATATGTTTCCACCCAGGATGTACCTAATGATGACCTCAGATAAATGCAAAATAAATAGATAAATAAATACTCTAGCTCTGAGCCATCCCAAAATTAATGAATTTTAATAAAATATTGGGGCCAAAAATAGGACCAAAATTAGGACATGAAAAGTTACCTAGGTGTCGGTGCATTTGATCTGGAAAACACGACTTGAAATGGTCTTATATACCGCTATAAATAAAGACACTGTGTTAAATGTGACAGTCCGTGTGGTTTTTCTTATCCAAACATGTCGGTTTTTCATGAATCAGCAGTCTCATACCAGCTTTTGTGTGTAACCCATCATCTCCAACTGTGTTACATGCGGAATCTGCCCATTTAAACACAAATAAATCGCAAGTAATTTTTCAACAACAGTCATTTTTGTGAAACACTCTGCCTTGTATAATTTGCTTGATTCCCAAAATGTACCTGTGAGAGAATAAAAGGATATTCAGAAAAATAGTAGCACGTAATTTTCGTGTTGTTTTATCGTGTTACATGCAAAGTATTTATATAAAAATAATATAAAAATGTGTTTTATCTGAAAAATAGTTTCTCTTTTATCTCAGAAAGTATTTATTTCTAAAATAGACCCAAAGTGCTTCCAAATTTACTTCATAACCTTAGTCTACATCTTCTTTGAATTTTTAGCCTTCATGTCCTGTTTTTTAGGGACCAGTTTCATAGAAGCACCCATATATATTTATTAAATAAATATCGTTGGTCAGTATCCAACATTTAGTTTTACAGTGAACTGAGTGGCTCAACAATATCATCAATATCATATAAACCTGGTAGCATTTATAATTTTCATCATATGTAAAGCATAATTTTGTTTCCACAGACAAATGTGATTTCAGCAAATAAGTTATGAAGCCGACAGGTCTCTTTGTGAGTGTGTCATTCATTACAGTGACAGAAACTGGTCTATTCTCACTTTGAGTCCATTCAGATTCCTGTCAACTCTGAGACCAAATGACCATTTTATTACAGGGTTACAGTTAAGTTCTGTGATAAGTTCACAGTGCAAAAAGTCAAATTTGGATATAAAATATCCATATGATGAACCAGAGCTTTAAAACAGCACATGTAGGCGTAAGTGAAAGTTAATTACTATGTAACAGGGATGCTCTGTGGCTGCCTGTTAACTGTTCCTGTGCAAAATGATCCTCAATAGTGCAATGTAATAATTTCATAATTTAACATTTTTCAGTCAATGATAAAATCTTACAAAGATCAAACAGGCTTCAAACATGTCATGGTCTCTCGTAACCTTTTTGGTTAATTTTACTTCAAATTATGAGCAAAGGTTGAAATAACCACAACTCACACACAATCAATAAAGCAGAACTCTGTGACAGTAATTTACCATCAATCATTTGGTAAAAAGAGAAGACGATGAAGTCTGCTCTGAGCTACTGTACAGACATAGTGATGCAAAATAGCAGAAATAGACATATATATTTAAAGTGATCATACATTGATGAAGATTTCTGCAAGCAGATTCTTTCCCCTGAATCCCTGATAGTTTTACACACTTATCCATTAAAGTTAAGCATAGTTTTCCAGGTGCAGGAAGGATTTCTTCGTATGCCTTTTGACTACTGAGGTAGTCTGTGGGAGCTTTATTTGCAGAGGTCTGTCCACACAATAACAAAGCATACAGTACAGATAATCACGCCATGACAACATACAACATTAATCCCCCTTCCCACCCCTATACATGAATACAAATGAATACAAATGATCAGTTCTGTTTGTTCAGAGCCGCAGTGGCAGATGGGACAAAGCTTCTGCCAAAGTAAGCTTTTCTCCATCTCCATCTCAGTCCTGAATATGTGACCGGATGGTAACAGCGTGAAAAATATATTCAGGGGGTGATCAGTGCATTTGTGATTACTTTTATGGACATGTGGTGGCACTGTCATTCATAGATGGGCATCCAAAAAACATTCCATCTTAATTCCCCAACATCACCCTTTCTTTTACCAGAAATACAAACAGAAATAATAGTCTGTGAGCAGCATGGTTTAGGTCTCAGTATGGAGTAGACGTGTTTCTGGGGGCTCTGACTCAACTTCACCATTTCCTCACCTTAAACAACTATATAAATTCCACTCCGCGTATTTGAAATGAGTGCCAGCACTGTGAACAAGATGACGAAACCCAAAGCTAAAAAAAAAGAGAAAAGCGCTGGAGATGAAGCTTTTGACGACCGGCCAAAGCTAGCAGACACCGAGGGAGCTAACGCTATTGCAAGCGATACATGTTGGGTCACTTAACCAATGATGACGTCCTAGCAGCCATTAGCAGGCTTAGCAGTACAGTCAACATGAGGTTCGCTGAACTCAGCATGTCCATTTCTAACCTCAAGGCAGCACTATCCAAAGAAATTTCGACCATGCAAAATTCAAACTTGCACGTACTTGAAGATAGATTCTGTTCATTTAAATGTTATTTTGTTTTGGTCTTAATTTGCTTTGTTTTGTTTTATTTTGTTTCTTTGCATGTCCGTATTAAATAAATTTAAAAAATAATAGTCTGTATTCCTTGTATCTATCTTTCATCTATACCTAAAGTATTGTTTAAAGAATATATATAAAAATATTACTGTATATTGAGGCCTCACCCCCATTAGAAGACAAGAGTCTGAGGTCTGCATGACTCCTGCATCAACTCTCAGTGCTGCAGGTAGCATTTGGCATTGGTCGTATGGCGTCTATTTCTGACATCTGAGGACTTCCATAGATGTCTATCAAAATACCCTGCACATTGAAAAATGATGCTATAAGAGCACTCAGTGTCTTGAAAACTGACACCTGGGGCTCACTATCAGTTGGGAGTGAGAGGAACAGCATAAAAAGGAGAACAAAAGACACCAAACAATCCAGCTGTAGATCAGACCAGGGTGAAGCTTAAAGGAAAGATATTTTGTTATTTTAAAATGGAATTATGCATTTTAAAACATTTCCCTGTGGTCTACATAAACTGTAAATGCTATGCTTGGATCTGAATTCTTCATTATTTAAACTCCACAGGTCCATCTTCAACAATATTTTTGAGTAATGACACGAAAAAGGTCGTTTTGAGCGCTGGCTCTGTAAATGCACATGACCCCACCCCCTTCCAGGTTGTTGACTGTGCTGCTCTGTCCCGTTCAGCCACTTGTGTTCATTAATGCAACCAACAACTGAACATTTTAGGTAATCGGCTCAAAGTTTGGACATATTTTCAGTATGGACTAAAACCGCTGCTGCTGACAAACAATTATGGCATACTTGGAGTAATGTCCGTCGGAAGTCTTGACCTTATATGTGCAAATTTAATGACATAAGTAGTTATAAAATGTAACACATTAAGAAGGAATTGAAACAGGTTGTAGAAATCCACTCAAGTTTTTGCAAAATGAATGTAAAAATAGCTTAGCAGCACCTGGAGGGTTCAACTTTATGAACTATCAGGGTCCAAAAACATGAATAAATGTACCAAAGCCTAATAAAAGTGGGTTTAGCAAAATATGACCACTTTAATACTAACCAGTTTTAGAGGGTATGAGTTGAAAATGTCAGACTAATTTTGTTCTGCATGATATACAACCAAAATGGCCCTGATAGATTATGCTTCAGGTGAAAAATACTTTCACTAAGGTTTCTCCTCTTTTCCGTTTAATCTTTTTAAAGTAAGTGTTTATTAGTCATGCTCAGCAGAAACATCACAGACAGATTGGTTTTCCCCACATTCCTGGATTCACTGTTGCATCCTTTTAGCAGAAATGTCAGTGCCGTAATCAAACAGATACTTTAACCTTTTGATGCAATTACAGGTTACCTGAACACAAAAATACTCTTTATACTATAATACTATAATTTTAAAATACTAAAGTGTTTTAAAATTTAGCAAGACAATAATCATGTCATAGAGTTTGAGGTAAGAATTTCACACCAGTACACTGACCTTGTTAAATCCAGTCTGGCTGCTTTAATGAATAATAAATGACACTTAAAGCGTGTACATTTTTCAGTTTAAATAATTATAGAATATGGTTCTTGAATGGATCAGAATATATCACAGCAGCAATCATGCTAATTTCCATCCGTTTCTACAGTTGGGTCTTTGCTATGTAATGTAATATATGTGATTTGATGGACACCTTTATTATAGCTGCCCTACACTATCATTACTGCACACTATTCTGCCATGCAGGTTTGCATTTCAATTTAGTCTACTCCACTGTGATCGACAGCTTATCTGACTCCATCTGAATTGTCAGTCCCACCTGCTCTGCTCCAAGAAAAGCAAACATTAATGCGCATCGTATTCGCAAATAGTATTTGAGGCAGTCCACATCTATTTATATAGGGCAAAGAATCCATTACTACAGTTCTACTATCTATTAAATTAAATATTTAAGACAGACCCTCATTAATTGAAGGTAATTATAGGAGAGTAATGGTCTGTAATTAAAACAGATAATTATATTTACCAATGACTACAGCCATACCATAAGTAAAATCCTACGCAGTTACAGCAGTTTTCATGTTGAATTCATTAGATTCAAGTACATACTGTATGTGACTATGGATATAATACAGGTAGGTGTATTCCAGGAGGGCAAGCTGTCATCTGTGGTCCTGTTGTAAATGATTTGACACTTTTTTGTAGATACATGTTCCTATGGAATCATTACTGACATTATAAACTTGAAGCTGAGATACACAATAGTAACCAACAAGCTTCAATGTAATGTAATGTAACATTTTGACTGTGACATTTTAAACACGATGAGAGTGGGTACATGATGGAAACACATACACCAGGTTATTAAAAGAAGCACTAATGAGCAAACGCATCCAAGATATTTTCTCTGCAGTCTTACTTTAATAGCTTACGACAATGTTCCTGCCTGAAAACATTCTTAATATAAATTTACCCTTTAGCTTTGCTTCATGCTGTCGTCACTGCAATACTTGCCAAAAACCCTAAGTAATGGGTTTATTTTAAAGATACTAATAAAGGGAGATAATAATAGGAACATCTACTGTTATTTCTATAATGTTCCAGGAAAGGATAAGAGGTTTATAATGCAGCAACCATCGGGGCTTTTCATAATTCAAATAGGCCTGCCCATATTAAATGCAGATTAATTGCCAAGGTCAACACTTAATTCAATAAAATATAATTTTCCTAATGTTTTATTTAATGCCACTGTATAATTAATTAAATCACCACCGGTTTATTAAAAAGCAGCTTCACATAAGCCAAGATTCATTTCTTTCTTAACGCACTAACAGTATTAAATGTGTTTTCACCATTTTGCAGAAACAGAATAAGCAATTTGGAAAGATTTAATTGACTTCTCAAACATTTTCTTTCACCTCATCCAAAAAAAAAAAGCCCAGTGACTCCTCATATTGATTTTACTTTGTGTTGCCTTGGGCAAGGCTTCGGAACCCTGCAGTATAGTCACAGTACAGGAAGCTGGGGGCCAAGGGCCGAGGGCAGTCCGCACAGAGGCCCCTGGGCTGATGGCTATGGGCAAAAAGCTGAAACCCCTGTACCGATACAGTGTAAGACCACAGGCCACGGGTCTTGCATTAATTAGCAAGTAGGGGGTTGAGAAATTGCTTTCAGGAAAGAAAAAAGAGTCAGCAGGGATTGTCATGAGATTGTCTTGAATGGGCCCGGGGGGTTTCTCAGTTTCATGGTGAGAAAGGGGTTCGGTTGCTCTTCGCCTTCTGTTTTGTCCAGCTCGCCTGACACTGAGAGCACATAGTGTATGTCGTGTGTATTGTGTGTTAATGGGCTTTTCTTGTTCTTCCAAATCTTGTCTTTAAACACATTCATTTGCATATAACACTCTACATTCCCACACACATAAACACACACATTGCAAACAAAAACAGGATGGCAGTTTGCATAAGATTATTAATTGGGTATTTTTTGTTGCATGTGCCATCACATGCACACATATCATCACTTACTGTTTTGTAGACTTCAGCTCTACTTGTATTAAACACCAAACATTTTCACATCGATAATAAAACTTTGTATTTAACATTGTATTAACATTTTCCTTATTTTTTCTACACAACCTTTTCCATTGTGCTTCCTTTAATGACAAAAACATGTAGTTATACTATGATTTGAAGATACAAATATTAACCATAAACTAGGGCTTATTAGCATATTAGCTTATTACAATAAAGTCCTTATTAATGCCTTTTTCTGCACAATCACACTCTACAACAAGGCCACCAGTTTTCTCTCAGAAACCTCAACCTCCTAATTACTGTTTATTGACAAAAAGAAGATTGTTGTAAATAAATTATGATTTTATTATGCTTTGCTCAATATGGGTCTTAGTAGATGGTAGCACCACAACAACCATCTTAGCAGATAATATATATTTTCTGTTCTTATGTAACAAAACACAAAAGAGTTATTTAGACTCTTTTAAAACCAGTAGTTATGTTTTGATGCATAAAAATAGAATAAGGAATTAATAAGTGCTTTATGATGACTAAAAAATACTAGTGTGTTGCTAATATATTTGCTAATAAGCAATAGATAATGGTGAATACATTGAACTTTAACCTAAGGTTTTAGTAAAAATGTAAATAAAGTGGTACCTGGGCCAAGCTACTGTCCTCTGGATTTGTATGGTCAGATTTATTTGAATTGTCATGTCTGAATTTTGTGACTAAGTTCTTCTTCTCCTTCTCCTTCTCCTTCTCCTTCTTCTTCTTCTTCTTCTTCTTCTTCTTCCCCCTTCCTGGATCTTTCTATGGGTGTGGACATTCAATCATCTGTTCAACCTCTCATCTCACAGGTAAGCACAGTCTTTATTCCTTTTTTTGTATCAAACAAATATAACACAGATGAAACCAATTATGCTGCAGCATCACATGCATCAAAGGGCTTGTGTTAAGGAAATCCTACACCTGATTAAACCGACAGCTGATCCTTTACTTTAAAAAAATCCATGCAGCCACATCAGGTATGAGTTAAAAAGGAATACAGAAAAATTTGGGCAAGAATTCATACAGAAATCCTCAAAATCCCTCAGTGCTTCCTCCAAGTGTTAAGTAATTCAAGTATTAGTGATGCTCTTCCTTGCACAAGAGTCCCATGATTTTGCAGCCTGTAGGCAGTTGTTTTTGGCAGACTTGGAAACGGCAATGAGCTGAATATTGATTTCAAAAGAAATATAAAGCAGATTTCGGATGAGTTCCACAAGGTTGCTTGTTCACAGAGAAAGCACATAATAGATATGCAAAGTACATCCCTATGCACAGCGCAGCATAGCAGAAAACATTTCAGCAGAGCTTGCATACTTGCATTTGTTTGAAGATATCAAGGCTATTGTTTTCCCCCTAGAGGAATTTGGCTTGTTGGAGGAGGACATTTTTATGAATTGTTTGCTATTTTGAGGTGGTTGTACAAGACGTGTAATGAATCTGTTTATGAGTAGCTACATAAAAGTAACCTTAGAAATTGAAAATTGTTGATACGGATTAAAAGACTGCTTAGAAACTGTCTACTGAGGGCTGTGTTTATAAAATAAATCATTCACTATAATAGAACTTATCTAAGTTCTTTGTAGGGTTCAGTCTTTAATGAAAAAAAGAGGTCAGGCTGCTGCTTGAATCTGACACTAGAAAGACCTTTTGTTTTTGCTGCTTATTTCCCTTTGACTGCATAGGGTACACACAGGGTAATCTGATCCACTTTTTAGAACAAGTCTGCATCACCCACTACCTGGAATCAGTTATCAATGTTGCGCAAACAAGTGAAATCTTTGAGAGGTATGTGGTGAGAGGGGGCAGATATTGACTGTCAGGGGGCACTTTGAACTAAGACTTTGTGACAACTGTGTATTGACTTCAGATCACTTCAAATAAGGAAAGACATATGTTCCTTCTCAGACCACAGCTCATCATATAAGCAGCATTGTTAGTTAATTAGTCCTTGTGCCACTTTGTGTGAACATCTAAGTAAACTTCTGGCGTGATATCTAAGCAAAAGAGAGTTAGGTAACTGTATGTATGTGTGTGTGTGTCATGTGTTGACATGTGCACCTCCCACCACAGATGCTTCATTAATTTAATCTCACGCTGCCCATAGTCAGCTATGTCTGCATTCTGGATGCCATTCAGAACACACCACCTTATAAAACAAACTTTTTTTCACCGTCCTGTATTCTACCTGCTGTGTACACCAACCTCACATCATTACACCCAGTGATTTCTATCATTACCGGCTGATTCTTCCAGGTATTAAATTATGCGCTTACTGTGTCAGAACACTGAATTTTATAGACATTTAAATGTAAGGAGGAGGAGATAGCAGCAGATCATTCACCCATCTGTTTGTGTCTCATTTCTATAATGATGCTCCATACTGAACCCAAGATGTAATTTTTACCTCCGCCAAGGAGGTTATGTTTTTGCCAGCGTTGGTTTGTCTGTCTGTCTGTCTGTCTGTTCATGTGCAAGATAACTCAAAAAGTTATTGGCACATTTGGATGAAAATTTCAGGAAATGTTGATACTGGCACAAGGAACAAATGATTAAATTTTGGTGGTGACTGGGGTGGGGGGTGGGGCAGATCTGTCTTGGCGGAGGTCTGTGCTCTCCGAGTGCTTTTCTTGTTATTCTCTTTTTTAGGAAAAAAATGTGTGTATTGGAAATTGTGTTAAATTATTTGACATCCACATAGCAGCTTTAAAGATAATAGAGTGTATGGTGGTGTACTTTGTATAACACCATGCTTTCATAAACAAAGGTGCTTAAGTAGAGTCATTGTTTTTGAGTTTCATCACATCAAAAAATAATCAGACTGAGCAAAGCCAGGCACTTCTTCAATCTGTGTCCAGTCACAGTAGCATTCTTTTGAATTCTCCATCAACCCATTTCTCCACACCCCACCCACAGCTTGTTTATTGCATTCGTAGCACTGTCTTTGATTTTCACAGGGTAGCAACATGACACATCAGCTGCCAGTGTATTGTCGAGATGACTCTGTCACATGAGAGGCGTCCGGCTTGTTTGTTGCCGCTGCTCTGCTGAGACAGAGTGGCAGCGTGGTCCGCCTGCTTGACTCCCATCTCATCCTCCCAACTAGCGCAGTCTGCCCACATAAATTTAACCCCATACCATCAGCTTGCTGCTACCAAATGCAGCCCATGCTGTCTCACTGTGGAGATTTATCAGGGTCAGCTACCCACAGCTCAAACCTGCAAATAATCCTGCTTTTACCCAACCCAACATCAAGAAGATCCAAGCTCATGTAATGAATCAGTCACACTGTGAGTGCGGAGATGCAAAATCCTGTATGTGCGCCAACACACACATCCATTTGTGGGATCGTATGGGGCAGAATACAAACCACTGATAGTGAAATGAATGAAGTGTGGTGGCTTTTTGTATTGAAGGATCGATGTCTGGTGACAGACTACCATCCTCATAAGGTTTTAAGGAAAGCTAATCTTTTGAATTGATTTATGTTCGGTTAGCAGGATGCCTGATGGAAGGATTTGATGAGAAGAGACAATAAGATATAGCATTAAACATTCATGTGCTACAGTATTGCTTTTTGTATTAACAGGCTTAAATTTGAGTGTTTTTGGAGAGGAAATGAATTGGCAAGTTGTAGCAGAACTGGTGAAGGACATAAATGTCACAAGGTTGTTTGTTCTCATCCTGCTCCCATAGAATGCAGTGGGTTATAGTGATCAGCACGTCTGTCTGTTCAACATTTTGCCTTTGGAGTATAAAAGGAAAATCAATCAATGTTTTTGCACCAATCTTGCTACAACTTATCCATTATGTGTAAAACTGGTGCCTTTTGTTATTGTGTCGTCTGTCCATGTTGATCGTCATGCTGTTTGCCATCATGTCACTGCTGAAGCAGAAATAGAAAACCATTGGATATTTTTCAGCTCACAAACTACTTGACTATTCTTCTGCCAGTGTGCAAAATCAATAAAACTAAGCCACCATCACTAACAAGTACCGTTCTTTGATGTTGTGTGGCCAAGGCTATACTGCATGTCACTCTGATGTTAACATTTTTCTTAACCTCTAAATTTTATCGAACATAAATGAGTAATTTTTAACTGAAATGTCCTGTCTTGCTTGTAATAACCTAACTGACCTCATAAAACCCAACAAGTTCAGTAGAAAAAGTAGTCTTTTCACCAGTATTTAAGGTTTGAGACTCTCGAGCCTCCAGTCATTCCTTTAGAATGAGTAATAAAGCTTCATGAAGAAGATCTCTCTGCTCACCTTCTGCTTTTATATTGGTAAATATTACTGTTTCCCCTCTCTTCCTCTGCTCTCTCACACTGAAAGATCTGTCCAAACCTAAATTCTCAGTTGTACGTGACACACACCATACCTCATTGTAATGTGCAAAAACACACACAATGTATGTTCACATGATTACATTTGCATTTGTCCTGTTTACACCATTCATACTAGTCCCTTTTACACAGCACTTCTGTCATGGGAATATTTCGCCTTTATTCCAGAACGATGTCTGTGTAAACGAAATGGTGGGATCGTTTGGTCCCACCTTTATCGCGGCTTTGTAACGCCTCTGGAGGTAGAAACAGAGCTGTGACAAAGGTGGAATTTTCCACTAAGCCAGCCCCCAGGCCCAAAATCACCACGGCCATCATCACCACCGCAGCATTGCCGAAACGCACCCAAAGCACCCAAAGAGCACCCACACTCACACTGAAACAATCCAACCAAGTTGCACCCAAAAAAAATAAAACAAAATAAAATAAAGGTGGAATCATGATTCTGGAACGCTATGAAAAAGGAACACAACTACTTCCGCACCAAGGTGTGACGTTTTGATGACATATTGCGTGTGCAACCCCTGTGCTGGGGGGATTTAAAACTGAGCACGGACCGTGTACAGTAAACAAATATATCAACACAACCAGAAAGATGTCGAACTGTGGATATGCTGAAATCCATGAGCTTTTGTCCCTTCAAGGAGAGGACTCTATCCATGCTAACATTTGTGGAACGGTGAAAGACTCTGGAGAAGTTAGCAACACCACTGGTATTTCTGATGCTTAAGTGATTCGTCACACTATACCCTGCATACGTTTGATTCCGGAACACGGGTCCACTGGGTAAAAGTCCAGCCTGTCTCACCTCTGTTACTCCTTTGGCTTGACTGTGGAAATCGGTCAATGGTGGAAAAAAGGTGGGATCACCATCTCACCTTTTGTCTGGGATCTCTGTGTAAAAGTGTCTACTGTTACATGTATGTTTACATTCTTTACACTGTTATATTTACAAATTTTTTACATTCTTAAATTCCACACTTTCATACAGTGTATCCCTAATTTGCACATATTTCGATTGAGCACTACTTTATATCTTACATTTTTCTAATATTTGTCTGTATCTTATTGCGTTGCTATTTAGATTTAAGTGCACTGTCACTGGCAGAGACCACCTGCAATTTCGTTGCACAACTGGTGTAATGACAATAGAGCCTATTCTATTCTATTCTATTCTATTCTATTTTTGACTCTTTCTGCACATATCCTTCAATCACTCCAATCCTTCAAGTCAATCACTCCCTGGATGATGATCTTTAAACGTCTGTGCAGTTCTGACATTTTGTCTTTGAGACCTGATACTATGCAACAGTGCTATCATCCTCAAATAATTTACCTGCTGTTCTTTGCTACTCACCATTAAAGTTGGCATGCTACCAGGGACTCTAAACTGAAAGGTTTTTTTCAACCACCTGCTGCTGTAACTCCACCACAACCAGTGTCTAGACTTCAGGCAGATGTTATCCACAATCTTCATACTAGCCGACATTTCAGAAAGATGCGTCACATACTGCAGTCTAATTCCCTTTTCAACATTTACCTCACTTCTAATTGAAATCTCCATATTGAAATGGCAGTGGCAGTGGCAACTCAGACAGAATGCTGCACATGTAAAAGCTATATGATCTCTGATTTATTAAACAAAACTGACCTCAGTGAACATTGCATCCATTAACTGGGCACTATTTGTTCATCTATTTGGTCATTTGAGCAAATCTCAAAGACGCTATAATAATAATAAACATTCTGTTACGCTCATGACTGTTTGTTTATTGTCGTGTGGAGTTTTTTTCTTTTTTTTTTTTTTCCTGCAGCTCTGCCTCAGTAGTGCTCTCCTACAGCAATCATATCACTAGAGGACCAGCAACCAACCACACAAGCATTACTCACCAGCCTGCTGGTCCATTGTGATTATCTACAGACTTGGCAGAAGCAGCACAAAACAGCTTGAATACAACCTGATCGTCCACATAATATGAATGGTAGTAACGAAAGTGTTGTCTTCGAAATTTACTTGAAAACACTACCTTTAACCCTTTACAAAATGTTTATTTTCTTGTTTCCTTCTTCCATCAAACATGTGTGTACTTGGATATAGTTAGTTAAATTGGCTTTCGAGACCCTTAGTCTCATTAAAATGTGGTGCAGCTAAGCTCCTTTCTGTTAAAGAACGCTATCTTGTTTCAGCCAGATGCTGAAACCTAGCACTTGGGCTCATTAAAATAAAAAACAATCAATTAATTAGCTGTATTTTTGCCATCAGCATCATCATACAAATAATGGTAGTTTTAGAATGAGATTTGGGGACTTTCATTTATGCCTTGTGTGGGTTGCCATATTAAACTACTGTCATACTCATTGAAGAATGCTGAGACCTTCACCTTTGTACCATCTGAGGGTTTCACTTCATTCTTCCACCTGATGACTGGCTCTCATGGTCACTGGGTCACATCAAAGGCTGCAAGCAGAGAGGAAAGGAATTCAATTCCACAGGACTACTGTACCTGAGGAGAGACAGCTACTTGACAGGGTTTGATTCTGAAATACATAAAGTGCAACCTGAGAAACACAACTCTGCATTTGTCCATAGAGATGTTGAAATGTTCTCTGGTATCCATTACTTTTCAAAAGCCCAGCCCCAGTCATCCGAAGGTTTTATGCCTGCTAATACAGTATATCATGTGCCATGTGCAGAAACCCTGGACAGCAGTCCATCTTTAAACAATCAATGGAATGACTTCTGAAAGCAAGGACTGTGAATGATAACTGGCTCACCTGGAAGTCTGCACAAGTCTGTCTATTGACTATATTACTTTACCCCACCCTTTTAATGGTGAAACAGCACCATGATTCATGTAGGTTTCTGAACATTGTGACATTATTTTCAGGCATTTAAATGGCCATTGCCTTATTCATGAGTACATGTGGTGCTGGTGCTCTGATGCAGTTGTAAAAAGTGCACTGCGGTAAAGGAGACTCCGAAGCCTTGGATATTATATTTTAGTATATTTTTTCCACAGCGTCATGTCTGTGCTATGATTTTTCTTAGATTTTGTAGCCATTTTGATACAAAAAATTCTAATTATGTCGTGCCAAATTTCATGCTGGCTTTCACTCTGGCAGGGAAGTCAGCATTTTTGAGTTGGATAACTTGTCTTGGCATGAACTGACACATTTTAGACACACTGTGAATCGGTGGCATGAATGACAAATTATTGAAAAGCTCACAGAATCCAGTCATGTGAAATGATTTAGATATCTGGGCATAAATGAAATAACTTAAATTAAACCTTGCAGAGAAAGTAGTTTGATCAAACATGTTCTAAAAGCCTTATATGTTTTTTATATGCATTTATACTGTGCACAAAATTCTGTAAAATAATACCATGTGAGACCATTTGAGGTGATGTAGGCTGTGCTTTGTTATCCCACAATGAGGCCATATGTGGCATAAGCATCAGTTTATAGTTTTATTTCACAATAGCAACAAAAGTGAACAATCCTTTTGTAACCACAGCTGTAACTAACATCATTTCACAGAGCTTGTCTAGAGCTTTAGCAGACAGTAGGGAGTAGTTCTAAGACTACAGTCGGCCCTACTGAACACTGGCGGGGCAAGGTCACCTCTTTCCTGCCCTGTATCGAATGCCAGTTGACAAGAGAAAAACACGCCTTGCCTTCTCAGATACTTAAAAGAGCAACCATTCAAGGATTTAGTAGACTTGTAGTCTTTTTTGATGACGCAACACTGAGTAAATACTTTTGTGCCCTAGAAAACTTTTTTCATTTCATGTGGGAATTTCTTTAGCCTGCTTGTGCAGTCCTGGATATACACCCAATCTTAATGCATATTCATTGACTTTTAGCTGATTCCAATAAAACAAATGTGAATGACTCAGGGATTAAAAACACTAATACAAAGTAAAAAAAAATCTCTGTAAATTATGTGTGAATGGCAGCAACCAAGATTTTTTTTCTTACAAGAATAAAAGTGAATTCAATATAAAACCATTATCAGGTCTTTAAGGGGACGTTGCAGTACAGTACATCTGAAATGTTACGTGTTGCTGTCCTCATATGCTCCACAATGGATCAGTGAAGGGATTGTATTTGTATGGGAGACAGCAGCACTGACATTTCCAGGTGATTTCACTGATGGAAGAAAGACAGCGAAGCAAAAGGATTTAAAAACTTATTAGAATGGATCCTATTTATATGCAAAAGAAAGCTTTAAATGGCCCAAAAAGGCCACCATTTTTACCTATGAATTCTTCATATTAATCACATTTTTCTCAGATACATTTTTGTGACAGTGACAGTCTTATCTATTGAGATTCTATTGTTTCCCACCATACTACCTTTACTTTGTTCGCAGCACTAAGCTATTTCCAAACCACCAAAGTGCCAAAGAGCTGTAATGGGTGACTTTTTGCAACATTAACTATTTATTGGAATTCTGTGCTGCACTTTCAAACACCCCCCCTGCCATCCATTATCCTTGAGGAAGAACAATGCATGGATGTGAACACAAATTCCAGGAGAGGATGAATTTGAGTCCATTTTTCTAACCTGGCAATTCATTTGTCATCCTCACAGCCGGAGGAGCGGCTGCTACCTCCCAGGTCTCTGATTAAACAGGAGAGAATTAATAACAGGTGTCGGAGGAAGGAGAGCCTCTGCCTATTGAAAAAAAAAAAAAAAAGGTTCCCTGGGAAGAAAGGCCAAGCAATAAGCCACAATCTGCAATTAGAGCAAAAGAACAGCAGGCACCTTGTCCCAGAGTGTGTTTGCTGGGTCACATCAGTCTTCACCAGTAGCAGGTGTTGTAGGTGAATAAAAATACAGTATAGCTCTGCTGGATGAATTTCACAAAACTTATTAAGAAGTTGTCATTTATAAAATACTGTTCTCGCTTCAGTCAAAGGTCTTGACGCAGAGATCTTTCACAATATATCTGCATCAAATTTGAACTCACGATGGATGACTATACGTAACTTGCCCTTTAAATGTATCCACGCTGAAAAAATGGCAGAGTCAAGGTGCTTGCTGGAAGCCAACGTAACGAATTCAGGAGAATCTTTGATTACCTCTAATGTGGTTATAGGTAATGGTGACCTGTCTCTAAGGAGCCAAGCCAGAGCTAAATTATATTTCAAATCCATTAAACCTTACCTCAGATCCATGATTTGCTTCCAGCAAGCAGCTACCCAGGGCAGCAGGTAATTGAATTTCAAACCTGAAGCCAGGAAGCAGATAGGCCCCTGAGCTAAGTCCCCCGCATAAGGTGGAATACTGTTATGCATAAAGTCATGATTTATTTGTGCCTATCAGACTTGTAATAGGCTGCTCTCTGCCATACAGAGGAATAACCCCATTTGTTGAAACAACACGCTCAAGGTACAAAAAAAATTAGATTGCCATGACCATCAGACATTACCAGTTATTACATTTAGGCATTTAACCAGACTGCACCAGAGGAGACTTAAAAGGATAGAGGGGCATGCATAATTACACAGATAGGAAAATCTGAACAAAGTACTTATGCCATGCTTTGACTGATTTGACTTCATACGTTTCCTGCTACACAGGTTGGGATTATCATGCCCCAGCTGTTCGCCTTTAACATTTTGAGTATTGTCAGAAGGTGGATTAAAGTGTCAAAATCCTGCTTTTACACAAAGAATTTAAAAGAATCTCATTTATTCATTTATTAGATGAAGTAACAGATGAAACGCAGCAGCAATAAACATATCAAATAAAAATTTAAGATCCTATTTAGTGGGTGTTGAAATAGGAACCTGTCTTTATAAGCAGGCTTTATTTCATCTTGGTGACAGCCAGACTGTGCTGTAACCTTGATGTGTCTAATTGCTTACAGTGGGCTGAACTCTCAGACGGGAGACTCTAGGCTCTTAATAGGAGAATCATGCACTCAGGGAAAAGTATTGGCTCTGCTTTCTCCTTGCTGTCATCCCTGCTATTTCAAGACATCCCTCAATGTGGAGTGAAGACAGACGACACTGCGCTCAATAGTAAATCAATCATTAGACCAATTTACCAATTAGGCTCATTGTACTCTAAAAATAAACACATCGCAGACCTTCTACACTCTCCCCCTTGTGATACTACGTCAACATCCACTCTGGTGATCAGAGCACATGCAAACACACTACATCGATCAAACTTACAGTGGGTTTTTCTTTTTTTTTTTTGGAGGGAACATCTTGTTTTCATGATGTAAATTGACAAAGCATTACCGCTTCCTCACAGTGTTGGGTTGCTTTGTTCTAGATTTGCATGCAAGCTACGATTAAAAATAAGCTGTTCATAGCATGTACAGGCCCCACTTTTAATTCACACTATAACCGTGTATAGTCTGTGGCTAATGCATGCTCAACGCCCACCTATACAAAGCAATACCCCAGTGTAAGCAGCGATTAATAATGCAAGGATTCTCCGGGTTTTCAAGTCAGCTTTATCTAAGCAAAAAATGTGGAAATTGTATAAAAAATATCCACATTTATACAGATATGTGTCTCTTCAAATGTGTGTGGCAATTCACTCAGGTTACATCTAAAAGGCGTAGAGTTAAGATTGTGAGATGTACAGTAGTATATAATTTATAGTGGAAAGAGAGGCATTGTAATGATACAACAGCTCTTGGCACCATCACCTCCCCTGGCAGCCCGTCTCCTGCTCTCAGCTTCAATGTTGGAGCTGCCACTGCTGCTGCTGGTGTACAGCCTGCCAGAGCTCCAGCATGCTCTACCCACCTGTCACCACGCAGAGAAAAACATTTCATTCACACCGAAGATACATGTCAGTAGCTCTCACAGAGAACCACAAGCATTTACAATAACTGTCAAATCACTGAGTTTTGGAAGAAAGTATCTGTGCCTTTTTCTGATATGTGTATCTGTCTTTTAAACCGTGCACATATACAGACAAGAAATATCAGAGAAGAATCATTTTATTTAGAAAGTGCACCAGCATTTACAGGAGTTGTCTTGGTGGTGCAGTGTCAGAAAAAAAAAAAAACTGAGGCCCAATACTTATTCTATAGGGATTAGAGTAGCAATAACACCACTGGATAAATGTGACATAGGTAGAATAAATAGAGCATTTGCATTGCTCTGAATGGGCAGTATATACTGCACTCATCAGTACCTTTAGGACAAGCTCTTTGAGGACTTAACAAGCCAGACAAGACTATAAAGCTCAGAACTGAGGAAGTGTTGTGAGAGTTACTGTGAGTCTTTCAACGCCTGTGTTGCTTCTGTGGACGACCTCCCAGAAACCGAGTGCATTCCCAGAATAGAAAAAGAACTGGTTATTGACTCCACAGTACGCCCAAGTGGGCTTTATGATTTAGTGCAGTGAGCCGTCAAGTCTCCGAGCAATGTGCGGCAAACAAAAAAACATTTTATCAATATTCCATCAGGCAAGAATCCTCTCCCTGTTAATATAATGCCCAGACGCAGCTTAGCTCCCCAGAAGTTCGTGCATTCAGGCGGCGGCCTCTGGGCTGTGCTGCTGCCTGCAGCTCATGGGACACTGTTGAATTAAATTGAATGCCACTAGCCATGTCACCATGTTGACAAGCATGTGTTTTTGTAAACAATGGGTCCTTTTTTTTTAATCACACAAGGTTTTGTCTTTTGCAGTTTTTTTTATTCTTCAAAAAAATGCTACAATTATTACAGGCTTTACTTTATATTCCATTTTAACAGTTTAGAACATACCAATTTTGTGTAGTTGAGATTTAAACTACAACTATAATAATAATAATAATAATAATAATAAATTGCATTTATAAAGCACTTTTCATTCAGCAGAATCTGAAAGTGCTACAGAGTGCAACTATTTACAAGAATATTGTTTGCACAAAATCTTAAACTCTTGAAATTCTGTTGAGTTCTTTTGAAATAACAGACATAAGCAAATACAACAAACACCACAGTAGAGGGGAGTGATTTTGTCTTTTCTGAAGTTATGCAATTTTCTAAATGTAATATACAAAATGTCATTTGGGTTTTATGTTTTTGATCATCCATATCCCTTGGGGGGGATTTTGTTTTGTTGTTGAGTTTTTGCTTTATGCGTTGTATTAAAGTTATCTACTATGAGCTTGTTTAGCCTTGTCAAACAGTCTGTTTGAAATTTAGCTCAAAAACTGAGGGCAATTAGACTATAACTTGAAAATGGGAAAATTCATCATTATATTCAGGAACTTTTTTTTTTTTTTAAAGGGAGATAACTCACTGCTAGTATGACGTTACATGTCATTGAATTAATTATGTATTTGCAGTGTATTCAGATGAATTAAAGAATAGGCTAAGATTTAGACTTTTCTCAGATACTTCTTATTTGTTTTGCTTCAGGTATATGTGCAGTAATCATGCAGCATCTTATATCCCTTCAATATCATTGACTCAGTTCCTCCTGTCCCTAAGACAAGATTTAACAACAGGGGGACCTGGGCGTCCTCAGCTGTAGCCCACTAACTATGGACTGAATTGAATAGGATCTTTCCAGCCTAGTGTATATGAATTGGCTGCCAAATATTTCTATTTATTTGTTGAAATTCATAACATATAAAACATACCAATCAATGTTTAATGACTACTGACAGAAGCCAGCAGACCTCACATTAGGTTATAGTAAACCCTGTGAGGAATAGGCTCCATATTTAAGTACAGTCTACTGTTTATGAAGTGTCTACGCCTTTGGTTTTTGTGCTGTATACTGTCCGTAGAGGGGACAGAGGGGAGGGTGAAATCACTGAGACTGTGCCCAGTAAAGACACAGCACTGCTTGTGTTGTGGATTATGGTATTCATCATATGGCTGCATGCCATTAAACGTGGTGTGGTAATCCAAAAGCCCTCTGCGATAAGTAGATGCTGCTGCAGATGATTGCAACCCCAAGGACAGGCAAACCAAACTGCTGAAACAGAGCCCAGCCACCTCCATCAGGCTGCACTGAGTTCAACACACTTCACAATCATCAAAGGGGTTGACAACACTCAGTGAAAATCAGCTGATCTGTGCCTTGTGATCAGAGCAATCAGTACAGAATATGCTTCACTTAAATCTTTTAGAAGATTGATTCATGCAGCCCAAAATGCATTTTTGATGATACTGTACAAAATCCAAATGAGCCTTAGGTGTGTTTTGTCTTGTAAACTGCAGTAATTGTTATTTTACTGCTCTTTCTTTTATTACTGAGATTTGACTATTGGTAGTGAAGCTGGGAGTAAGAGTGTTTCCATAGCAGCTAGGAAATCCAACATCAGCAGAATAGTCCAGTGTGCAGTAAAATATCTGCATGGTAAGTTCAGTTTTATTCTCCTTCTCTTTTTAAAAGACCACTTGGAACAGTAAATTCAAAGTGGCCTGTGTTTTATAGATTTTTGGACAAAACTCATACCCTTGAAACTAATTGTTAAATGTAATTTAACATCTGTGAGTGCAAAATTCTAATTTGTCTGAGAAAAGACTTCCATGTTAAGAGACACTCTATTGTTAGCTACACTATTGTGAAGGAACACTTTTTACTTTTAATGTTAGTTGAAAGGAAGGTTGTATAAGCCATATCCCACTGGCCAGGGAGCTTCACTAAAAAGCCAGCTGTGAGCTGAGGTTAAACGCGGACATTTCAGAACTGCAACCGCATCATCATTCTTTCCTGACAAATTGAAATCAGCTAAAGTGTGAATAGGTGACCCCAGCAGAGAGCAGAAAAGTGGTGGGATGTGCAAAACTTGCAGACACAACACATTATGTGGTCCTTCAGTCTTGGCACAGTGGCAAATGAGGGATTTGATGGGGAGCACTAGAGCAGTGGCTTGAGTGGCAGAATGCTCCTAAAGCCCCAGCTAGTTCTAATGAGGCAGCTTGATGTAGCAACCAGGTCCACTGGGCGCAGGAGGGACCAGATGTCGCTCGTACACTCACTCATTCCTTCCAGCACAGCCTGCATTCACCGTTCAGCCCATCTGCTGCTACCAAACACAGTCAATATTTAGCCACTGGGAAAAGGACAGACACGCTCTGCACCTGGATCATTACAGTGCCTCCGGTAAATTGGAGATATTTTTTTTCTCTAAACCCAACTAAGAGAAAGTAAACAACTTCTTTTCAGCCCACACTCCATAACCTCTTGGACAAGACCTCCTGATGTTTCAAATACTTCATTTCAGTTCCCTTAACAGTGTTTGCTAATGAGGAGAAAATATAACACATTTCAGTGCTAGATTGCATCCAGGAACAGTTGAATAACCCTCACAGCTCATGTTGCATGAGTCAGCAGTGAATCATGGGTCGCCAAGGCGCCACTGAGAGAAACTAACATGCAATATGCCAATTCTCGCCTGAAGATGAGACATTAACAAATTACTGAAGAGAGGAATCCATCTCCTGACATGAATATCTTTCCCAGTTTCTCTCATGTACACTGTGACAAGAATCCTAGAATTGTATCCTTTAGTTTTGGGAATAATGATGATGAAGTTCAGAAGAGAAGTTAGTGATGCAAACTTTACACAAGTCAGAGAAGTTAGGGCATTTTAATTGACAACTGACTTGTGATTTTGCCAGAAACAGCCATAATATGTCATTCATGCAAGTTTATAACATCAAACCAGAAGTACACCCCAAGCCCCACAGTCATATAACTGAATAAAACACCCAATCTCAGTGTTGGGAGAAAAAAAAAGTCTTAACTCTACATTTTTTTTTTTTGTGTATGACTCAAAACTTGAGTTTGTCCGTGGGCCAACGTCCAAACAGTCCAGTAAGTTCCATGAAAATTGTGGAAAATTGTTGTGGAAAATTGTTTCTGTAGCTATTACATAATCCTGCTGACAGACCGATTTACACACAAACTAAATAAACTATGGACATGGGTGATTACATTACCTCCATGTCTGAGGAAACTGAATTTGATAAGATTCAAATAGGACACATTATGGACAGCTCAAGTGTAAAGCCAATGCAATTTATGGCCTGATCCTTTTGGAAAAAATACAAGAACAAATAAAACAATAAAGATAAAAGAAATAAAGATAAATAGAATGGCTCCTTGGGGAGGACATATACTAGATTTGGTGTGGTCTATACAAATCCTACAAATTTAGATTCTGCTATTTCAAGATATTCCCCATTGTCTATATGCTCTTAGAGTATTTATTTGCAATATGGGGTTTGAGTTTGTCCCAGCATGCAACAGTATACTTTATTGTCACCAATCAGCTTTAATAGTACAAGTGACAGCAGATTCCCAATATAAAGCCCAGCCGCAGCATTTCATAATTGATCTCTCCAGAATAGAACGTGTCTAATTCATGTTTTGTGCTGTAGATATCTCCTGGGCAATCCATGGCAACTGTGGGCTCATTCTCTGAGGATTGAACATGGCAGTGAAAATGATGAAATATCAGTAAAACTGGCGTAGGATCAGGCGATATAAGTGCAATCATTTGGGCTTGTCTCTTAAAAAAAAAAAAAAAAAGAAAGAAAAAAAAGAAAACACCCAGTTAAAAATCCTGGTAAATCTTGGTTACTTCCTTGTGTAGGAGTTTGCATTTGTGCATGGTTGTCATGCATCACTGCCAACTTTTGCTGATGAATTTCTTCGAGGAATGACAGCTTGTAAATAGCATGAAGAACATGTATACGCACTCATACTCATATTTGCTCATATTACAGCATGGTGTGTATTGCATCAAGCTTCTGCATTTGTATTCAGATTCATCGAAAGACATTCTAAGTTGGAGCAACCCCATGCTGCTTACACAAGAAACTTGAAAGGATCGTCAAGCTTTCTGCTTTAGATCCCACACAAAAATTGGGGCAAGTTGCCTCACTAATTCTTAACTCTTTCCCCGCCAGAGCATTTTCCAGTGAGTTGGTAGCCAGCGCCAGCCGTTTTGGTCATTTTCACTAATCTTTGGAGGCTCACTGAAAATGTTGTGTTAGGAGTATGTGAACACTGAATACATCAAAAGAAAGAACAGAACTTCAGCTTTTAAACACAAAAAACTATTTTATTCTATCTTTATTCGTTCGTGAGATATAAACATTTGAATATTGGTCATTTTCAGGAAAAAACTGAATTTTGAGCAAAAAGCTGAGAAAATTGCATTTTTTTCAAAGATATTGATTTTCAAGAGAAAACTGATTTCCTATTTACATTTTTGACTCTTTCTTATTCACCAACAGTAACACTATCTTCAAAATCACAAAATAAAATAATAATAACAGCAATAATAGTAACAAACAGCTCTAAGATATCCCATCATTCCACAAAATGTTAGGGGAATCCACACCAAACTTTAGACCGAACATCTTGTAAAGCACAAGGTTCCTTCTAAACTTTGCACATTTACATACATCAGTTATAAGTCTAACACATAGTAGTTTAGCTTTTGGATATAAACACCTCAATATTCCTCATTTTCAAGAAAAAAAGAAACAAATGCACTAAATACTGAAGATTTCTGGCCTTTGGCTGCACCAGGTCCTCCTGTTGGACCAGCTGCTGTGTTTGATCTGTAAATAATTCTGTGGACATCTAGTTATTTATCTCTGTATGAATATATGTATTTATTTATTTCATACAAAAGCCAAATCCAAAAGTGTCTTCCATGTGTCCTGCTGACATTCTACAGCTGAATCTGTTCTGTGTCCTCAGTCTGAATCTGAACTCACTCTAACAGATGCAGACTAGCTTTCCTTTGTCTTGTCCCATGTCTGTATGTCTGTCTTCTCCTTGAATGTCCACTAGAAATGTCTCTTTTCTCTTCCTCCTGTCTGTCATTTTCTCCGTGTTGCTCTGTGCCCCCGCCCCCCCCCCACCCGCACCTCCGTGTCGGACCTGAGCCGCTCCGTGTTTCCCGTGTTCCGTGTCCGTCTCCCTGACCTTCTATTTCTCCGTTCCTGTCTCTAAATGGTTCTTCTGTAGCTCCATCATATATTGAATTGTCAGACTCTGTCTCCATAATCATCTTTAAGGCTTTTGAAACTGCGCGCGGTTCCTGCAGTCTTCATTTCCTCATTCAGTGACTGCCGCTGGATGCGTTGCCATGGGATACGGAGACTCCAGTGCAAAAACGTTAAACCCGGCCCGTCATTTTTCCGAAAAAGCTGCTTAATTGTTTGTTTTTGGACTAAGGAAAGTAATTCACATGATCCACAACACCTCCAACTACAGTATAACAGTGAAAACACGGATTGACGGAAAATCTCGTCATTGGCGGGGAAGCGTTGGGAAGCAATTGACGGAATATCTCGTCAATGGCGGGGAAAGAGTTAAGTTATGACTTGGTTCTTGCCGTTGTCCTGTGTGGCTCTGACGAACTAAGGAGCTCTTACTGGGATTCATTTACATTCTACATCGCTGTTTCATATAGTGTGTGTGCTTTCCTTGTGCTTATTATGAAAATGAAGGTTAATCAGCAGTCATTGCTTCAAACTT
Source organism: Sphaeramia orbicularis (assembly GCF_902148855.1). Taxonomy (NCBI): domain Eukaryota; kingdom Metazoa; phylum Chordata; class Actinopteri; order Kurtiformes; family Apogonidae; genus Sphaeramia; species Sphaeramia orbicularis. Next base: position 35,758,872 of record NC_043959.1, read on the forward strand.
TCCTTTAAACTCCAAGAGATATGTGCTAAAATATTTAATATCCCTCTCAAGTTGTCTGTAAAAAAGAAAGAAAAAGAAAAGAAAAGGGGGTGGGTGGGGGAGGTGGCTGATTCTTCACTCTCCTGTGTATGAAAAAGAAATAGTGGGTTATCTGACGATATGTCACAGACTGAAAGAATGGAGAAAACCTTTTATATTACTACTGGCAATTAGACTACTGCACTTTAGCACCAGATAAGTAACACAAAAAATTATGAACCTCTAAAACACTACAGTCAAAAGATCTGTTATGCTGAACAGAAAGGTCTTAGTTAAACTGCAAATTGCCTTTCACATAAATACTGAGTGTATTATTAATACAGTAAAATCCAGTTTTATAATACCTCCTTTAGATGTGCATCACACTTTACAGCTCACACACTGTAAACCAATGAATATCAGAATCAGAGTCATGTTTATTGCCATGGAAGTAAACAGGGTTCACATTACTAGGAATTTGCTTCAGTGGTTTGATGCATAAAGATCATGGAGTAGGTGAGAAGCATGCAATAAAAAATAAAATAAAATAAATAGACAAGTAAGATAGAGTTTCAAAATATACAGTATATGCATCTCTTATGTGTTCATTTACTTTCAAATAATTACGGATTAGATTTTCATTATATTATGTCAGTTCAAGAAAAGTTTTGTGAATCAGAAATGAACATCTGTATAGATTAGCTTGTAGCCGTAAATGTGAACATGAGTAACTGAATGTGCTTGTGTGTTGTCACATTAGGACATGTTATCCATAAGCTCAATGCCACGATTTCATGTCATCAGATCCACATCTAATGGGGGGTGTTATGAGGCCAATGTGCCTTCAGGGCCAAACTGCCCTTTTCAGTTTGTGCCTCTATAATTACATTACCAACAGACATAAAACACAGAGATAGCACATTGGCGTCCACAGAAAAACCTTCCTCCAGCTCAACTGATCTGTGTAGAAAGCACAGACGATGCAAAACAAATCACGGGATATAATAATAATTGCATGCACATGATTTTTTTTTTTCCTGGAGCATTTTTATCTGTGAGAAGTAAAGCCAAGAGGGACAAACTGTAGCAGAGAAAAGCAGGAAAAGCTTTAGCAAGATTCATTCCAAGGTCATCAGGGATATTGTTGCAACCCACAAGTCTTCATGATTTATTTTTTATTTTTTTATTTCTGGATTGGAAAAATGAAAAGGTTTTCTTCAGTTTGTACTGAAATTACTTCATCACAACTGAGCCTGGTTTTTAAAAGCAGCTTTACTTCCCATTGAGAGGTAGTTTGGGATGTGAATGGATATTATTATTCTTCACCAGCATCTCCTGGTCAATAGTTTCAGGGTAAATCAAGACCCATGAGTGCAATTCTGGGTTGTCTATCTGCTCTGATAGTTCTGGTGTCCTTCAGTCGACAGCATACAAAATGACTCCGTTTCTTCACACAAACACTGCACAATATGGCAAATAAGTCTTATAATCTTTGATTCCCACGCCCCAGTGCCCTGGTCATCACACGGGGATTGTGGAAATCAAAAATCATTGTTATTTAAGTCAAACACCTTGGCATTGGTCAATAAAACAGTGTAATAAATTAACCTGAGACGACATGTGCACAAAAAAACATTACACGTCTTTGCATGGTTCCCATCAAGTCACTGTAAAGGATGTTTTTATTTAACAGCAGTTTCACATTCTTCATGCTAAAGTCAGTTTAAAAATAGAACAAGGTGCAATCAATTTGGTGTTTCCGGCATATACAAGCCGCTGCTTTTGTTCATAAAAAAGTCAATCTTTAAGCCAGGATTTTGTCTCATGCTAGGTTGTATGAAGCACCAAAGAGCAATTGTCTTCCAGTCAATGTCCACGGTCTTCATCTCCAACCAGCCTCTGAACCTTAAGTTCATTTCAATTTGTAATAAGTGGTTGAGCATAGAGAAGAATAATTAATGTCATATTGGATAAGAAATTATTGCGTAATTTTCCTTTTTTTTCCATGCAGAAATAGTAACTTCCCTCAAGTTACAGTAACTGCTTGGCTTCTTAACATGGTACAATTGTCATTAGATTCATGATTGGAATAGTTGTTGTACTATAAAGCAGATATGATGAAGTTTCCCAAATGATGCTAACCTGAGCAACTTTATTCTGTAGAGCTGCCAATGATTGTATTGCTGAAATTACAGGCAATTTGCTGAAAGTAGAGGCAATCACACTTGTAAATGTCTGCAGTTTCTTAGCCAACATGTCTTCATGTGCTCATATGATATATGTTTTTAAATAAAGTCGTAACATTCAACATTCAGGTAGTTTGTCCCTAAATGGAGCCTGCTGCCACATATACATTGTACGTTGTTGTTCTGTTGCAATACCTCTGTGCCATTCCTCTAATTACAGACTGTGCCTGGTTTAGTTCATTTTTAATTCTGTTGTTGTTCCAGTTTAATTTTATATCATATAGCTGTTTGCACATTTTTCAGCATGTGCAGCATAGAGTGGTAAAAAGCTGAACCAGCTTTTTCAGTTCTACCACCAGTTTTTTGTTTTCCCGATTCCTTCATTTAGCATTACATGATGCCGTGTTGTGTGATTTGCATGTGAGGTTCATGTGTGACGAATACATATAAAGGATTTATTTGTGATTATGTGAAACTTGAAACATTGCATATACATTCATCTGTGAGTCAATGATGGATGGATGGCAACAGAATAACAAGCATTCAAGCTTCAACGAGACATTCAATGTCAGCACAAAAATGTGAAGCATCACTTTTTAGAACAGAACCTCCCGCCATCATTGTATACAATGAGCCAAATCCATAAAGAATGGATTGCAACCACTAATTGAGCAGGGAATTTCATAGCATTTATGAAGCAAGAAATCTCCCCCATTTTAAGAACCTATTCTTAAAAGATTTTATGCTTACACAAAAAAACCCAAAAGGTTTGGCAATCCGCCCTGATTTTCAGCCAGAGCCTCACAAACTCAAAGATTTGAAGGAGAAACAAATAAAAAGCTTAGACTTTGATGGAGTTAAAGTCAGATCTGATTTCTTTACCAAAAAGTTTGATATGTGGACAGGCAAATCAGGCAAATATATACAAAGGCAAGAACTGAGGTAAAGTCAACAAAACACAAGGCAAAGACCAAATACAAATCTAGGTTCAGGAACATGAAGTAGATATTGTGACATTACATACATTTATTAAAATAATGCCAAGGCAAATGTTTGCCATACCATAACTAATAACTGTGTCTATTTTGTGTCTATATTTATCTCATTTGCATCAGTTTTGGACGCACAAAAAACACACAATCCTTTTCTTCACGTGGCCCCTGTCTTTAAACAACATGTGGTTTCCATGTAATACTGATGCCGAATTACCATTAGAAAATAATTGTGAGACATACTCCTATAGTCCTGCCAGGATTAAAATGAAAGCTCCCATTCAGTATTTATAATGTGGCGTCAGCACCTACAGCAGCACAGGTTATTGGCCTTAAATGGTTTACAAGTTCTCACTAATAAATCAAATAAGGTTAAGGAGAAAACTACAGATTATAAAACATATGGTGTTTTCATTTTGAAGGTCTATGTTTTAGCACAAAAGTTGAAATCAAAGTTTGCTGGTTGTGTTTTGACTGCTGGCTGTCAGTGGGTGGCTCTGGCCTGCATCCACTCATTCTTGAACCCAGTGGCCAAGCAGCCTCCCACCAGCAGAAGAAGATGCCTCCGACTGTGGAGTGGAAAAAGAGTTGCATTAATTTAGCAAAGGGGATAAAAGATACCTGCAAAGACAGGTGGGAGAGAAACGAAAGGAGAGATGGTTTTGAAGTAGGTGGTCTCTCACAGTGTGCGTATCTGCAGTTTGTGGAATGGTGAAAAAAGATATGGTGAGGAGGAACTGGAGGAAAAGAGTTCCTCGGGAGCACGGTAAAAAACACTTATCATGGTTAATTGTGTTATTTATAAGGATATAATACCTGGCCATTTCATAAGGCTGTTTTTATTTCCCTATTAACGTTATGATGAAGGGAAGTTGTGCGTACTTTTGTGGCACCTGAAAGTGTTCCATGTATGGACATATGGAGGAGGCAGAAAAATGATTTCTACTTCTGTTTAATTTTACGTGAAAAGAAGCATATCTACATATGCTGTTGATTTATGGATATTAAAGAGTAATACAAATCCTTTTTTTTCTGCTTATCCGGATCTGCAGCCTGATTGAAGAAGCCCAGATTTCCCTTTCCCACCTCCACCTCCTGTAGCTCCTCTGGGGGGGCACTGAGTCATTCCCAGCCCAGAGATATAATCCCCCCTGGTTCTGCCCCAGGGTCTCCCCCCAGCTGGGTAAACCCCTTAAAAGGGGGGCGTCTTGGAGCCATCCTGACCAGATTCCACCTCAGCTGGCGCCTCTCTATGTGGAGGATGGACGAACCCCTCACCCTGTCTTCAAGGGAGGGTCCCACCACCCTGCAGAGGAAAGTCATTTACACAGCTTGCATCCATGATCTCATTCTTCAAATCACTACCCAAAAGTTGTGATCATAGTTTAGGTGATTCAGATATTATGAGCATCTCAGTGTAATTTAGATTCATGCTTTTTATAGATTAATTACATTTAATTTAAAAATATTCAGCTTCTCATCTACACTCAGTAAGTCCAGGTTGTATGTGAACAAAATTGCTACTTAAACTTCCCCCAAAGTAACAATAATTTTCAAAACTACTTTTAAGAAATAAATATCTAAATAACAGACATAAATGTAACAGTGTACCTATATGTTTTACATTCCAGTACACTTACATAAAGACTAATGCGCTGACTCTCCTCTGTCATATAAGGGGATGGAACAGGCACAAGATGGGGTTCTGGGATGAGTTATTCCACATGGAAGTTTTGCAGCCTTTTGGGACGGTGAGAAGTGTATGAATGAACATGACAAAAAGCTCATCCTGGTACTTTAGAGCAAAAATAGCTTTTCTCTCAACCTGAAGAGAAGCCCTAAGAAGATTGCATCAATCATATTTCTTTCTGTTCTCAGATTACTTTGATATATGCAGTGAAGTCAATCCTATTACTCCCAGACACAAAGGAACATTGAGTGTCGCATGCTTTTTACCAGCTCAGCACTTTGCAACGATGTGGAGAATTATGATTCGGTGTAATTTTGTCAAGGTCAGGTTGTCGGGTACGTTACCTCTTACCCTTTCGTTGTACGTTTGAAATTTTGTTTTGTTTTTCCTTTTGGCCCTGCCGTCAGCTCACCCTTGAGAGTGCAGCTACAGAGGAGACCTTTCCAAACAGTTAGGGAGTTGCTGTTGGGCAGCATGTGGAGAAGTTGCTTTTAGTGCAGAATAAATCAATTTGAAGGAGAGGCTTTAAATCAGGAGCAATGACACTGGAGTCCCATTTTGCCCGTCTCCATCCATGTGGCATTAGTTTAAGGTCAACTTCACTGCTGAGCATAGAAATAGACATTGTCTTGGCAAAGGTGTTTTTATTCCATGTAATTTCTAAAGATCAATAGAAGCAGTCAGTGACCCACAAAGGACTGGAGGTTGTGGAGGGGTCTATTTATAGCATCCCAGTGTGTTTGCTGTGTTCTGACACGCAATTCCATTGACCCTTCAGTTGTAAGAGCAAATTCAGGCTTGTTAAAGCCCTGTCACACTTTGACAATTTAGCCAGCGTATGCTAATGTTTGACAAATTAAGCGAATATGCTGGCGTACATTGAATAATTTATGGGTAAGTTTTGTATAAGTTAAGAGCATGCTGAAGTACGCTGGTAGAGGTTGTAGTACGGTGAGGTTGTAGAGGAATTTTGTGCATGCAGAAAATTTTGTGTTTCGTGGGCCACAAGTTGTAGGTAAGTTATGCAATCGTGACACACGTTCACACACATTGCTTGTAAGTTACTCATAAGTCAAAAGGCGTCGAGATAATGTCTAGTGTATTCAAAACTTATTTCTAACCTGTGAGCAATGTGCTTTGAACCTATGTGTAACTTATATCAAACTTATCTCCAATACATATTGGCATATATAAACGTATTTGACGTGTTCTGGACGACCTCTTTTCACCTCTTCCAGAGCATTTCAGCACCTCCCCTGTGGACAGCGACTGGCCTTTGTTGTGCAGCAGGAGATAATACTTGTAATACCTAATATCACCATAATCTTCAAATCTAGAATTCAATTTAAAAAACTAACAAACTAAAATAAATTTTCCAAAGCCACAGGGAGCCGCAGCAGAGGGATGAAAGGTCCACCTGGTAGGCTATATAAAAATGGGGTTGACAGGAAGAACTCATCAGTACTCCTCCAGACCCCGTGATGAGCAGAGAGATGGAGGATTAGGCATAAGAATACCTACTAGCTGTCCTCCAACATCAGCATGATCTCATCAATTTGACACCGTACCAGTTGTGACACGGACAACATGCCGAGCTTTTGTTGGTATAAGTTATCTATAAGTTATCAAAATGTTTCATGTAAAGTACGTAAATGCCCAAAATTATGAAAAACAAACACTGATAGTTCAGTTTATGCCAGCGTTTTAGAGAAATTTTGATGCGTCGGCATATGCTGCCTAAATCGTCAACGTGTGACAGGGCCTTTAGCAAAATAAAGGTATCAGACTTAACCAATATCTGAGAAAAGATGGTAGTGCCAGGTTTGGTGTTGATGGTAGAAGTGTAAAAATTAACTGGTGAAGTGAGGAAACGAGGTCAGCGGCGCTTCCACTCCGAACGCTTCCAAGAGTTTGTTTATGAGTCACAGCTGTGAGTTAATGCAAAGTGAATAGTGGTTTCACAGAGTGCTCTTCAAAATCCTAAACTGTAATATTAAACTCATATGGTGCGGAAGAGCAAGTAATCAATTACAAGCTAAATAAATTGGATGGCAGGCAAGGAGGGGATGGGCAGCTGATGACATATTTATCAAGGCACAATCACCACCGAGGAATTTTTGCACTGAATGACAGATGGAGAGTGCTGCCTATTTAACAACTTCCCTGGGAGACAGGTTTTAAGGAAATGGGAACATGCAGTACATTTTAGCTGATTGAGGAGGAGACTTGTGTTTCAAAGCTGGAAGGCATGCAATAAAGAATGAATCTTTTACCTGAAATAATAAAATGTAGGTCAAATTATGCATCTAGCCCCACGCAGGCATCTCTCAGATACAAGACATTCAATTCATTGACTAAAAACTAATGACTTGTATTTCTTAAAATTTTATTTTCACTGAACTTAAACTCCTCGCTGACCAAACAATGCCAAACGTGCTCCTTCTCAGCGAAATAACAGAGAGAACAGCCGCTGTTTAACATGTTTGTTTTTTCTGGTTCATAAAGCATGTTCCAAATGAACAACGAAATGTTTATTTAAAGAGATTAATTCCTTTTACAGTGTATTATTCATCCAGCTTTTGAGGGCATCCTGACTTACAATATAGCTTGTCATATCCTCCAACTGACTGAAGCACGGCTAAATTGTCCTGAATAATTCACAGACCTGGTAAATAAAACAGTTTATGGGGCCAACGTTTGCCTGAATGGAACAGACTGAAAGAACTCTTCAATCTCCAGGTGAGGAGTCTGCTCCCTTTTCAGGAGAAGGGAATGCAAGAGAGAAATGCACATTATCTAAGCTTGAACAGACTGGGCCTTCCTCCAGCAGAAGACTCTACTGTAGGAGAGAGGGAGGGAGGGAGGGGCAGAGGACAAGCAGTTGGCAGCCTATAGTCTGGAGTGGGAAACAAACAGTACGAGTGAACAGAAGGCAGATTCTCAAAGGAGGGAAAGGCTCAACGGGCTGGACGGCACAACATCATAGACAAATGAAACCTATATACTGCAGTATATGTTGAAAACTTTGGGAGCATTTTGAATAAATGGTCTATAAGAGTATATGAAATTCATATACTGGCCAGAGAACAAGAGGTTGTAAATAAAATAGCCCATCATTTGCATCCATAAAGGAGGCAAATTCTGAACAGTATACTGTAATTTCCAGTCTATAAGCATCTACTTTTTTCCACATGCTGTGAACCTGCAGCTCAAAAATCATGCAGCTAATTTATGTCCTCCGGGCTAACGATCGATCTGGCTGTCGAAGAAGGAAATAGATCTACTGGACGTAAGCTTGGCATCAATGAATTGATGGTAAGACGTTGGAGACAGAGTGGGTGCGGCCAATAGTCTGGAAAGTACGGTACAATCTGAGAAGCACATGTTACTTAAATGATTGTTGTCAGTCATTTTCCGAAATTGTTTAGTTCTGGAGAGCATTGTGAGGATCCTGAGAGGGGTGTACAGCCTGAACCTGCAGCCAGTTCATCACAGAGCTGACAAATACAAACAAACAACCATTCACTGTAACATCCACACTTACAGATATTTTAGATTGCACAGTCAAACCATTAACGTGCATGTCTTTAATGGTAGGAGGAAGCCAAGCACCAGGAGAAAACCCACGGAGACACAGGGGTGACCGTGACTGCACTGCCATGATTATTATCATAATGTAAATATTTACAGAGACTCAGAAAACCCATTAATCTCTCAAGAGAGCTCGTAAATGCATGAAGCTATTGAATTTAAGGGTAGACACCTGAGAGTAGACAGTGTGCAGTACAGTTAATCCTGCCCTTCTCTCAGGTTTTGCCTTTTATGTAAATCAGTAATGTTGGTCATGATTGCCTTATTTAAGAATATATTTGCATTTATTTACAATATTTTATGAACAGATAGTTAAACTTGACACATGGCATGAGCAGAATCAGTAATGGTTGTATTTTTTTTATGTAATGGTTCTATTTCTGAACAACCTTAACTTCTCATTAAATTATTAGTTCATATTCATATTCAACTTCTGCGTACAGTCAGTAGCTACCAACAGCAGGAGGTAATGTAATCACCTGTGCCTTTTAGTTAATTTGTAGGTTTGTTTGGTAAGGTTTTATGGATCTTCTTCAATGTTTGTGGGGTTTTATCAAAACACAACCCAAATTAACAGAATATTAGAGCAGTATGAAGCCCAGGAGGGGGAGAAACTGTACACAGGGCTTTTCCTGATGGAAATACATTGCATTATATAGCTATTTTGGCTTCTTATGCTAAAAATCTTGGCATTTACTCTATCAAGAATACCACTCTTCTGTCTTTTTTTCAGCCCTCCAATCCCAGGCTCACTCCCACTTAATGTATCTGACTTGTGTGTTCTGTTTGGCAAGGATTTACCAACATCAAACAAACATACTGGATATTCTTCTCATGTCATCTGTGCATGGAAATAAATTGCTAATAGCTTTGTCTTTTTTATTGCATGACTCAGGGAAATGGGTGTGTTTTTGGAGACAGAAAAGAAATGCAAATGGTCTGAGGTCAATATAAAGGCCATGTCCACACAAAACCGCATCTTTACGTATCCGATCTTTTTCTTTGTTGTTTTCAAAAAAGTGTTCCGTAAACATGGAGTCGTTTCAGGAAATATCTGCATTCACACGAAACCACTGAAAATGATTGACAATGATGTAGTACAAATGCCAGGTCTATATATGGCATTGTAATGCTCTCACAAAAAACGGAGGAGAAGACGTGGAGCATGTGCATAAGGCTTGTTTGGTTCTACCTGGTCTGATTCGGTATTGTCTCCTGGTTGCCCCTCTCCACAGTAGCTCTAAGAACATGTAGTGAATATTGTTAGCTATGATTGTTTGTTGCTCATTGTAATGAAAGGGTAGTCGAAGATTTTGATTCCTTTTTTCAATAAGCTCAACAGCTGTTGTAGCACTACTCTGTAGTCTACCATTGTTGTTGTTGTTGTGAAGTGGTGTCTTGCTTCCGGGCAAAAGGTTGGAGAGATGGGGATATGACATCTTCGATTTAGAAAAGTTGTGGTTTAGTTGTACAGACGAAGACGCAAATTTATCCACTCTGGGACCCGGTTTCAAAAATTGTGATTTCAATGACTGAAGACGCCGGTTTTGTGTGGACGAAAGGCCTATCCGATACAAAACTTTTGCGGATACGACCGAAACCGTCTTCGTATGGACAGGGTCTAAGTTTACTGAGTTACTTGGTTGCATTTGTTGGGTCAGTCTCTACTTTGTTTTCTTTTTTTCTTTTCTTTTTTTCTGAATTTTTTTTATTGCAATTTAATAGTAATAGTACTGTAATAATAATTTAATAGTCTTTAAACGTGCTTTTTCACTTATACATATTAGAATATTTTGTATGTTTCAGGTTTTTATTCAATGTAGTTACCCAGATAACTCAATAAACATGCAGCTTCATGCTGTTGCTGCACTGCAATTTCCTCTGTCTGTCTATCTATCTATCTATCTATCTATCTATCTATCTATCTATCTATCTATCTATCTATCTATCTATCTATCTATCTATCTATCTATCTATCTATCTATCTATCTACCTACCTACATTCGTATAACTCAAGTCCATTTTCACTTTCAAGACAATGTTACATTACTGCATATGCAGTTACGAAGCAGTACATACTACTGTTATTTTTACCTTCAGGTGAGTACATTGTTAACACCTAAACCAGCAAAATACAAGCACAAACCTTATCACTTATTTCATTGATCACCAGGAAAGTGAGTCAGAAGTACACCCTCAAACCTGAAACCTGTTTTATGAGTTAGCAGTCTCCTATTCTCATCTGCCAGCAGACTCTTTTGAAATCTGGAGTGAGTATAAGCTCTGAGGAGGTCTTATTTCATTGCCAGGTGGGTTATGTGAGCATCACCAGTATGATACAGACATCGCAGTCCCCAAGGAGCACCTATGGTAGATGTGCCAAAATGTCAGGAATGAATCATCATCACTCGCTGTAATCCCTACCACCACCTTCACACAAGAGAAGTGAGAGGCTACAGCTGAAGTCTTACACAATGTGAAAAAAGTGCATTTACACACCCAACACCAGGCAGTGCTTCGGTGAAAATATGCAGCCGATACTGGATTGTGGATTCCAAGTGTTTTCCACAGAGGCCGCTCGACAAACCATCCAAGCCTCCAGAGGCAGTCACTCACCATTACCCCGCCTAATCACTGAACATGCTGCTGTCTCCTATTAATGGACTGACAGTGTTGGGCGGCATCTGGGATGTGAGTTGAGTGGCACAGGGCCTGCTTGACTGAGCACCTTATTGGCCCGTCAGCGCAGAGAGCTGTTTAGTGGTCTGTTTTGTGATCTAATGAGATAGCCTGCCTTGTAGTCGCTACGTGAAGGAAAGAGGCCGTTCCTAATGCTCAGATGAGCAGTGCTATGGGAAAAAAACAAGGAGCATTGGGTTTGGCATTGGAGTTAACCTCACCTAACATTAAAGTGTATACTGACTACTTAATGGCATAGCATAATATACAAAATTAAACGGATAGTAGGTTTATAATAATTAGATTTTGTGTTTTTTCTCCATACTGGTGTAATAAAGCTTAGCTCTACAAGTCTAATTTTTTGCTAACCTGCAACTGGTGGAGCTTTACAGTAATTACAGTTACAATTACATTATAGTCTTCAATTACTGCATCAGCAGTAGTGGCAGATGGTCTGTTCTGACTCACTAATCATGTTGTTCTTTGTGTATTTTAAAGTATAGTATGCATGGAATTGGGGTAAACACTAAAGAGAACTTACTGAATTCTACAAAAAAAAAAAAAAGGTTACTGCAGTGTTACTACAGTTAATGGGAATGAATGACATTTGTGAAATAGAGCTAGGTGATAGGGCCAAAATGCTACTGTGATCAAACTTTGCACAGTTCAAGATTGACAGATGATTTTTCTTTCATGATATCCTTTATGATTTTTTGTGGTTTTTGTCTTCATGATCAGAACATGACAAAGATCTGGAGATTTACAGATCCACAGGTAGCAAAGCATATGTATTGCAATAATAACTAAATTACAAAATGAATTACACTGCAATTATAATCAGTCAGTTTTTGGCAGCATTGATACGCATGATTCATAACCATTGTCTTTGCAACCTGGGGATATTACCATAAACTCTGCAATTAGACTGATCTTAATAACGAGTGGTGTGGACTAATGAGAAGTCAAAATTATTCCTCAGCCTCATCAATGAACAATTCCTACTGTGGTTATTAGAGCCATATTGCTGCCACTTCTTTCCCATGACATAATGTAGCCTAGTTTATTCACTAAAGTATGGAATGATGAATGGCTTCCATACCTATATATTTCCTTGTGCTGAAAAGGTACATTGAGTTATTGTATTTATTTTAAGGTAAATAAATAGCTTGTGGACATTAATGTTATATGAATGAAGCTCGACAAATTTCAAATAACAAACTTTTACCTTGAAAAACAAATACTTTTTACTGATACAGTGCAGTCTGATGGAATCACCCAGTCAGTCAATATGTTGATGTAGTTCACATAAGGTGGTTATTAAGATGATGCATGCTTTGAGCACACAACTATATGCAGTCAAATACACTGTCTTTTCTAGCAATGATATCTTTTAGCTGGTCCCTGCATGTCAATAATTGAAAGGCACTGTTTCCAAACATCTCTTAACAAGGTACCGTGAGGCAATGTGTACTCTGAAATGGGAGAGGAACCAGAAGAATCAATAGTAAAACTGTAGATATTACTGTAGATCACATATTGCCTCTGACCCTGAAAATCACTCTCACTTCTTCAAATAGTGCCCTCCATAGTAATGGACTGAACGTTCCTTGAAATGTGAAAGTTTTCTAGTCAAAATAAATCCATGGAGGTCCGTCAAAGAATCTTAAGGGGAAGATAGAGCAAGACAAGCTGCCTCTGTTCACTCACATTTGCAACCAGTAATCAAAATAAAACTAAACTGTTTTCATGTTCATCTCAGTCTAATCCATATATCATACATTTGTCTTCGCTTTTTATCATTATAGATGTTAAACTGAGCCAACACATCTGTGATTCAGCCTCAGTGTTCAAACAGCCGACAGTCTCAAACTCTTTTACTACACTACTGGTATGTAAATTTGCCTCATGTAAAAAAAAAAAAAAAAAATTGGAGTAGAAATTAAAATTCCATTAAGTCAAATGGGTTGTTGACCTTCCCTCTGTTAGAGAAAATTATGCAAGCAGAGAATTCTTAAAACTATTATGCAGAACTACTTCTCCCCAATGTAATTTTCCACAGATTCAGCAGTAGATATGAATCATTTCTCTCCCCTGTGAATAAAAAAAAAAACAACGCAGAAATATACTCATCCTGTTGTCATGGAATTATTATTCAGGAGTGTCACTCTGTAAACTACATCTACATCTGCTGTCACTGAATTTAAGTTGCAGGGGGCAGTTTCAAACAGAGAGATAAAATGAATCCTGCTGAGGATATTAAATTATAAGGATATTAAAACAGCTCTTCAGAGGAATATGAGGTTCTGTCTATGGCCCAGAAGATTTTAATAACAATAAGATATTGCTTTGGATATTCATAATAAAAATGACACAATCTTTTCAGGCTGCTTTCTTTCATTTAGAGATGTATTTATTGGTTTTGTGGTGCACTGCAGCTGAATGAAGTGGCAATTTGAAACTGAGCTTGTCTTCTTTATTATGCTATTCAATTTACATACGAAGAACAACCACATTTTCACATTGAGATTGCTTGGCGGTATTAAGGTCTGTGTATTTCTTTTCAAACAGAGAACTGCATAATCTCGACTTTGATTAAAAAGGGTCAGCGTAAGCAAATTTATTTGTAAAAATGATGACCTCATAAATATTTATGTAATGATGCTTTTAGCTCAGTCTAATGATTACATACTGTACATTTGATGTATAACTACTAACAATAAATTTTTAAATAAATTACTCTGAGCTGTATTACTTATTTGAGAATGATCTGTTTTATACTATTTTACAACAAGTAGAATGAACGTTTAAGTGGTAAAAGAAAAGATTTTAGATGACTAATTTCTCTCATTTGTAAAATGTTTAAATTTCTTTCATTACTACTACTACTATTACTGTCCATCTGTGCACTTTATTCGAAATCTGCCAATCTGTATGATGTGTCGCCCGAGGTCCTCAGGCAGTAGTCTCTTGTCTTTTCCAGAGTCGAGGCTAAAGACTAACAGTGACTGAGCCCTGGCTGTCAGAGCCCTGGGGCTCAAACCGCCTGTCTCAGAAAACTAGACTGACTCGCTGATTATATATGAAAACTTCAAATAGCAACTCACAGAGGGCTGCAGATAAAGCCCTGACACTGTACATGACACATGGGAGTAATTACATACCTGAAGGGCCAAATGTACAATGTTCCCCAAAACAACTTACTGACTTATCATGACAACGACAAAAATGTGCTGCTAGAAAAGTTACTGTTTCTTCCCCAAAGATTAAAGCAGTGACGCTACACCAGCACTGACCTGACACTGATCAGTAGCCCACTGGGATGATCATGTATGCACTGAGACAAAGGGGAACAGTTGATGGACAGACACCAAGGTTCATGGTTTTGCACATAATAGAGCTCAGTTTGTGTCCTGTTTCATGATGTCTTTATTTGTGTCCTCTTTCTCTCTTTGTCTGTCTTACTCCCACTGTTTCCCCCGACACACCCAAACCCCAATCTTTATTCTATTCCTAATCAAGTTGTTTTTGTGCCTAAACAAAACAAAACCATAACTATTGCAGTGTCTCAGTGTCTGTTGTACTTCCTCTGTGTGCTACAAAATCATGCTCCAGGGATGTTATATTGTTCAAAAAGTGCTGCCCTAAGACACCCTGACCAAGCTTAAGTATGTGACGAGTTGGAAGTGCAAATGTACTGGTATGAACTCATGACTTGTAAAGGCTTGCTGCTCATGTAACTACTGATGTTCCACACACATATATATATATATATATATATATATATATATATATATATATATATATATACACACACACATATATATATATATATATATTGTATAAGTCTTTTTTTTGTCTTTAAATATGAGTGTGGATGTAATTTCCTCCTGTCTTCTTAAATCCATGTGTTACCTGATGAGGTAAAAGTGGGGTTCACTGACCTTTGCCTGATGGATTGTTTTCTTCTAAATAAAGACATCAAGGAGGTAAAGATAGTAAGATGTGTGTGCATGCGAGTGTGTAGGCTTGTATTTGTGTGTGTATGTGCCCTGTAGCAAATAAGAAGGGGGTTCTTGAAGTAGCTAGAGATGAGCTTCTGCTCTGCCATGTAATTATGTCCTCCTCTTTCACCTCCCTCCACTCTCTCTCACTTCAATACGGCATCTCCTCTTCTCTTTTTTCTCACCTCTCTTTCTTGCTGCAGCTCCCAGCTGAGCCGCAGGTGGTGGCAATCTCTGTCTGTCCCTCTACTCTGAGTGTATACACACACAACTGAGAGCTGGAGGGCTGCTGGCCAATAACACAGGCTTTACTTCTCAGACAGCAAACCATTCACAAGTCTGCAGATGCACAAATCTTAAATATTCATTCATATACAAAACCGGCACATTGCTTATACGTACATACTGTAGGTACATGCATATGCACAGCAGTATGGTCACTTAGCATACATTAGTGTTGGGTTTGGGTTAAGAACAGGGGATAAAAACCAGCTTGAGATGGGGATTTCGGAAAATATCTCAAGATAGGAAGGTCACAGGAGGATGGTTGAGGTGTCTACAGACAGGTCTTGTCAAGACAGAAAGACTCGTATTAGAACACTTGATGTGTGCTGTTGGGGGGCAGACCAAATTTGAAAAACCCTCATTGGTCCCATATTGGTTTTACTGTGTCTCAGGAATGGAAGGCTGTAGAGACATGGGACCAAGACTGGCATGTTCAGCAACCCCAAATTAGGTCTGACACCACCCACCCATAAGTCTCTCCGATGTTTCTGGAGATATTCAGGGTTAAATTCACCCAATTAGGGTTAGGGTTAGGATTAGGGATAAAAACCACCTCGGGGTGAGGTTGAGGTGGGGATTTCGGAAAATATCTAAAGATATGAAGGTCACAGGAATATGGTTGGGGTGTCTACAGATAGGTCTCACTGAGGCTGAGAGACTGATGTAAGAACAGTTGATTTGTGACATTGGGGGTGAAGAAAATTGGGGAAAAAAACACTCGCCCAACTTTGGTCTCTCTGTATCTCAGCAACAGAAGGTCATAGAGACATTTGTCTGCAGGTGTGTGGCACAGACAGTAAGTTTTCTGATACTGATCAAAGACTGCCATTTGGTTTTACCATATACTCTGTATATGTGCAAATTTCTGTACATAACCTCACACTGCATTGGCTGTCTACCCTGAGAGAGAGATCCCTACTCTTCTCGAAGGTTTTTTCCATTTTATGCCTATTAAATACTAGGTCTCTTTGCATTTGAAAGCTTCTATAATGTACAGGTTATGTAGCCTTATATTGCTAACATTAATGAATATTGATTTGTGATAGTGAGGTACACAGGTGAATTTGACTTAACCACAGACTGTATATGAAGACAAGTGAAGTTGAGTTTTGGTGATCATCAGACCAATCATGTGACTCCAAAGTTTGTAAAGGAGAGATAAGGGACATAATATCTGCTGTCCAAGTCTTTTTCTCCCACACATCCATCCATCTATCCATCGATTTTTCTATGGGCAAATGCAGGGTACACCCAGAATGTGTTGCCACTTCATTGCTGAGCTGACATGTAGAGACAAACAATTTACTGGCAATTTAGAATGACCAATCCAGGGGTAATCAAGATGGCATTGTTCTGTCAACAAGCTGCAAAATACCATCAATGGACTGGAGCATCTTTGCAAGTTTGTTTGATCTCTTTGACAACTTTATGATATGGTGAACTTCTTTATGCAGATCATCTGTATCAGATGACATTTGGATTTTCAAACCCATTCATCTCATTATTTGACAACCTGAGCCTGCACAGAGAAAAGGCTCACATAAGAAACATTCAGCCATGCATTTCAGTGAAACAAGAGAACTAGAAAAGAAAGAAATTCAAACAAAACATTAGATTCTTATACATTCACAGATTATACAAGAATGTCCTTGGCTGGATGGAAAGTCTCCTTTGTGCATCCAGCTGTGTATCCATATGGTCTGTGATTTATCATCACTCTACCATCATCTGTCTTATAAATATAGACCTACAAAAGTGTGAGAGATTATTAAAAGGGTTATACTACAAGTTAAAGTGTCTAATCAGATTGTTCTCTGTATTTAACTTTTCTTAAGTGATTTACCACCATTTATTAGAATAATATCCTGTGTATTTTGCACTTTTTCCTTCTGTGGAAATCTGGTATTTTCCTGTTTAATTCATAGACAGACAGACAGACAGACAGACAGACAGACAGACAGACAGATAGACAGATAGATAGACAGATAGATAGATAGATAGATAGATAGATAGATAGATAGATAGATAGATAGATAGATAGATAGATAGATAGATAGATAGATAGATAGATAGATAGATAGATAGATAGATAGATAGACTACCACTCAACATAAGAGACTCCCAATCATATGCCTCCTTCAAATCACAACTTAAACATTGGATGAAGGAAAACCAAGCCATCAATAGATTGTCGTCACTGTCTTGTTCTGTGTGTTTTTAGATTACCGGCCAACAGGCTATAAGCTATTGTCGTCATGCGGTGTCCGTCGGCATCTGTCGACATCTGTCGTCCGTTGTCCATTACAAAAATTTCAATCATCTTCTTCTCCGAAACTACAATTTCAATTGACTTCAAACTTGGTATACAGCTTCTTTATGATAATGTCAGCAAAAGTTAGTGAAATTATTTGGATCCAGATCTGATTGTGGATTTGGTGCAACTTTGAAAAATTTCCCCATTATAAGAGATAGGAAGTGGATCGATGCAATAACTCAGTAAATATAAATGATATCCAGTGTAAATTTCTACAGTCCAGCCCTGATGGGGAGATGACCAAAACATAATGGCCACATGCTGATTGGGATCTTCTGGATCCGGGAACTTATGAAAAAATTTAACATGGGCTCTTATGGGGAAAAAATTTCAATAACCTTCTTCTCCGAAATTACAGTTCTGATTGACTTCAAACTTGGTATACAGCTTCGTTATGATGATGTGAACACAAGGTATTGACATTATTTCGATCTGGATCTGATTCTGGATTTGGTGCGACTCAGAAACATTTTCACATTATAACAGATAGGAAGTGGATTGATACAATAAATCAGTAAATATTAATGATATCAAGTTGGAATTTGAATTTTTTACAGATCTGATTGGAATATGACCAAAACATGGGCTATTTCTGTAATATAATAAATACACATAACTGGGTGATAATAAATGGCATCTGGATACATTTCCCAAAGCTTTTCATTTGGCCGGTAAGCTACAGGGCCATTGGTCCTATTTTTATGATGTTTTGCCTGTTTGTCAGCTTGTCACCTGCCTAGGGACTACAGATGGAAATTAGCACTGCTGCTACAATCTGGCATATTTACAGCATGCAATTGCTGTAGATGTTCATTAATATGCACTGTCCCAAATAAATAAATAAATATATAAAGATGTTTATTAAAGCTCAGATTAAAGTTAAGGATTATTATATCAGAAACAGAAAATTGAAGAATAAGTGACTTTTTCAGCAAAATATATCATTAACTGAACATAAACCCAGTGTGTCCATCCACTGGCATGGATCAAATTCCATGGGTTTTACTGGTGAATCAGTGTTGTAGAAGATGATGGTGTTTCCATGGTAACTGAACGTCCAAATTGGTATATCTGATGACCATGAAAAGATGACAAACTTGCATTTTACACCAATTATTTACACAGATTGATAGGATTAGTGGATCAGAACTTATTAAACGGTTTAAATCAGTAGATGGTTTTGGTCGCTGGTGGTTCTTTGGGCCTTTATGGGTTAAAACAGATCAGTGTTTGATATTTTTGTGACCGTGTGGTTCCATTTTGATGTCTACCCTGAATTGAACATGGGCATTTTATTATGAAGATTCATTTTCAGTTCTTATGGGAACTTAACATTTGTCGACTCTACCTTTCGTGGTTCTTTTTCATGCTCTTTCTGTGATACATGGAGATCCCTCTGGAATTGGTTCTCGTTTTATGTCGCCTTGAGTTCACTCTATATGATGGTGGCCTTTTGTTTTGCTAATGTGGGTGATTTCTTTTCTCTATAAAAGCACTGTAATCCATCTCCTGGTGGTGGTGGTGGTGGGGGGTGATTTATATTGCATACTACGTGTTAAGACATCACAGCTACGAACAGATCTGCTGCTTTAACTGATAACACGCTAGAATAAGATGGAGCATTCAGATTAGCTGCAGTGTCGAATAAATTGCATGCTGTTGGAGTAACCCACAGTTCTAAAACAGTATCCTCTATATCAGATCTGCCGTAGGTTTTGGCATGACAGCGACTAAATGAAGCGTGGCTTTGCATGGGTTGCCTCCACACGGGACCTCAGCAAGCCTTCTGCTTGACAGTAAAGCTTTAATATATAGTACATGCACACATGCAAACACACTTACTTCTCTCTGTGTCATTTCTCTCTCTAATCAAATCCTCTTTTCTGTCTCTATGCTTTTACTTATTTCCTTAAAAACTTATGTATTCTCAATTTATGCCCGCAAAGCCAGATTCTCTTTGGTGGATCTCTTCACTTTACGGCCTTTCATCAGGGTTTGACAGGCGTAACCCAGCCAGCGAGAGCATATAACTTCTTATTTTTTCTGTGAAATTCAATTCCGCTCTAATGTTCTGATATAAATGTCTAATTTTCTGCACCGTGACCATGTTCGCTAGATTTTTTTTTTTTTTTTTTTTGCTTCGGAATGAAAACATTTAGGGGTTCAATTATCTAAGGGGTAATTACAATTGCATGCCTGTAGCTGCATTAATGTCGTAATAAAATGTTTAATGTGGAAAAAAAGTGGTTTGAAAATGAGACAGCACAAAAAGTGTTGCTGAGTTTTTTGGGGTTTTTTTTTTTACTTTTTTTTTCTTTGCAGGAACTTTTACTGTATTTGATGGCTCACTTTACCTCATGAGAATATAAAAAAATACACCTGCTGTTTCTTTCCCATTCATATGCTATACTTTGGTACTGTAGTGTTGTAGACTTTTCAGGCATCTGTACTTTACTTGACTATTCATTTTTGTGATGACTTTTTTATTTTTACTTCATGCTTTTATCTTCTGCTCCTTACATTTTAAAAACAGGCTTGTAACAAGACAAAACAGACAAGACAGGTAGGCTTGGAGAAAAGTTGTCATCATTAATGAGGTGTCAGAGACGGGGAGAACTAATACCAACATGGATTATGAGAGGTGCAGTCGCTTTGCACAGAAATATAGGGTAGAAATGATTATTACTTTCACTCTTTGAGGACTTTTCAGAGCTTGTACTTTTATACTTTAATCTGAGTGATGAAGTTGAGTCGGTACTTTTGTATTTTTATTTTTTTAAAGTTATCTGTACTTACACTTGAATTAAGACATTGTGTGCCTTTGTCACATCTGCGAAAACCAATAAATGTAATGAATTTTAACACAATAAACCTGGACTGCATAACAAACATACCCATCCGAAACCACTTTGGTCAGTGTATCTTTTGGTATTTGAATTTTCATTTCAGAAACAAAAGAAAAACTAGTGGTTAATTGATTTTTGATTTAAAATAGAAGAATTAAAATTGAATTTCAAGGTGTTTTTCTATTTGTGTCAAAACATATAAACCAGATTTTAAAAAACAGATTGATTTTCATGTTCTCTTTATAAAAACAAAAAATTAAGTTACTACCTGACAGAAATGGAAAAACGGACCAAAAACCCCTGTTTTTTAATTTTTTGAGACTAGATGTTGTCATTTTTAGCTTACCGGCCGACAGGCTATAAGCTATTGTCGTCATGCGGCGTCCAGTGGCGTCTGTCATCCGTTACAAAAATTTCAATCGTCTTCTTCTCCGAAACTACAATTCCGATTGACTTCAAATTTGGTATACAGCTTCTTTATGATGATGTCAACAAAAGTTAGTGAAATTATTTGGGTCCGGATCTAATTGTGGATTTGGTGTGACTTTGAAAAATTTCCCCATTATAACAGATAGGAAGTGGATCGATGCAATAACTCAGTAAATATAAATGATATCAAGTGTAAATTTCTACAGTCCAGCCCTGATGGGGAGATGACCAAAACATAATGTCCACATGCTGATCAGGATCTTCTTCTGGATCCGGGAACTTACGGAAAATTTCACATGGGCTCTTATGGGGAAAAAATTTCAATCGTCTTTTTCTCCCAAACTACAGTTCTGATTGACTTCAAACTTGGTATACAGCTTCTTTATGATGATGTCAACACATGGTATTGAAATTATTTCAATCTGGATCTGATTCTGGATTTGGTGCAACTTTGAAAAATTTTCCCATTATAACATAGGAAGTGGATTGATACAATAAATTCGTAAGTATCAATGATATCAAGTTGGAATTTGAATTTTTTGCAGATCTGATTGGAATATAACCAAAACATGGGCTATTTCTATAATAAAATAAATACACATAACTGGGTGATAATAAATGGCATCTGGATACATTTCCCAAAGCTTTTCATTTGGTCGGTAAGCTACAGGGCCATTGGTCCTATTTTTAAAGAAAGAGTGCTAATGGGTAGGTCACAAAGATTCTTTCTAGTGATGGGTTTGTATGAATCTTCCAGTTCGTACAAAATCTGGAGTTCGTAGAAATTCGTGGAGGGAGCAAATCTATGATGTCCAGATTTTGTAAAAACCCATCATTCATAAGAATCTTTGTGTCCTAGGCATTAATGCTCTTTCCTTGAAATTGACATCCGGTCTCAGAAAATGAAAAAAAAAAAAAAAAAAAAATAGGCATTTTGGGTCTGTTTTTCCATTTCTGTCAGGTAGTAACTTTCTTTTATACTATTAGAAAGAGAAAATGAAAATCAATGTTTTTTTTTTTTTTTAATTTGGCTCATCTGTTTTGACTCTGAAAAAGAAAAACGCCTTGTGATTCAATTTTAATTCTTCTATTTTAAAAGGAAAACCAATTAACCACTAGTTTTTCTTTTGTTTCTGAAATAAAAATCCAATTACCAAAAGATACACTGACCAACTTTATACTCACCTTTACACCACTGCTGACCTTTTTTACCTTCCACTCAGACTGCCATTAAGTCTCTTTCTACAGTGGTGAGGCAATGACAGCGGTTTTTCTTTATTGATGGAAATGTTCATGAATATTTGAAGGCCCTTTCAACTTGGCATCAGAGAAAATAGGGAAACAGCGGCCTTTGTGGGTGGCATTTACCCTGCCATGGTACAATATGGTCTTTTTCTTAAAAGCCCTTTAGAATGGGTGTGTGAAAGTGCAGCAGCGTGAATCCTATTCTGTGCCAAAATGTCACTATCACCCAAAGGTCCATTTGACACACCTAACACAACGTAAATCACATCGGTATCTTCCTCATTCTTTTTTGTTTTGTTGGTTTCTTCTAGGGGTTGACCAATATGTTTTTTTTGTTTGTTTTTTCTCCACTGATTAATAGAAATCAAACAGACCAGTGATATTTTGGTCCAACTACAACAGGATGTGCAATATTGGGTGGTTTGTGATGGAGCTTAAAATGTGTTGTGTTTACATTCTGACAGTTCTTTGAGAAACGGTATGATAAAAAAATAAATAAATAAACACATTTTAGCCCATATGTTGGTCATGACATTGTTAAATATGACAAATCTTGAGAAGGAGGCGGCTGGAGACACATATGGCAGAACAACAAACATTGTGGACAGATGATCAGTGTTCATGTCCCATTTACAAGATGTAGCAAAATCCTCTCTTTACCCTAGATTTGTAACTTTTGCCATGTTACAGGCTTATTGTAGCCATTATCTTAATCCTACGCAAGTTGTTTTTATACCTAATTCTAAACAAACCATAGTCAGAGCACTGTCACAGCCTAAATGCAACAGTTATGTCACATATTTTAACTCCGCACTATTTTTTATATTATATATTTATTTATGTTCATAATTTCCATGAATATATGTAATTTTTGGAGTATAAATTGACATATGCTAGTTAAAGGAAAAACATGTATATGAATGCTTTCTTCAAATACTTGTAAGCTGTCTATCAAATAAAGAATAAAAATGCTTAAATAATATTTCTTATTGGTTTTTATATTGAACAAATAGGTCAAAAAAATTAAATGTTTTGTCATTTCAATGACATGTAACTAATCAGATAGTGTTGTTGGGAGCAGGACTTTACTTAGTTTGATCAAATATTAGATTTAAAAAAAAAAAAAAAGCAATACTGAATCATGAAAATGTGAATCATCAAATGTCGTCAAATGTTAATCATCCTAGTTCATAATCAGACTGTCCTGTTTAATTTTTCCAGGAAATGAGGTAAACATCACTAAAGACAAAGATGGAGGAGGTGAATACAGAGTTATTACTCCAAGGGTGGTCTTTGGTAAAGTGTGCATGCCTATTTCCCACTTATTAAAGATCATTTGAAGACCTATAAAGAGAAGCAAACAGAGAAATGCAGGGAAAGATTATCAGAGATAGTGTGAAGCGCCCACACAGTGGGGGCTGCTGCCAGGTCAGCATGATTCGCCCTTCCACTAGTTCTCTCCACACCAGTAGCTTTGGAGTAACTCCAGATCCAGCCGCCTCCGGTGAAAACAGGGTTGACCTTTTCCAGCACTCAGAGCTGCAGGATATGACTCTGAAAGGGTTGTGATCCTCGTCTTGGCATCGCTTGCGCTGATTTTTATTGCTTTCTTGTGTTGTGCTTGTAGAGTGATTCAATCAACATAACACACACCCAGTTGTTTGGATATTGTGTCCTTGCATATTTTTCAGATCCAGACATACATGCAAGCTTTCATCAAAGAGGTCAGAGCGCAGAGGGAAGCCTGGAGTATCGTCTAACGGACAGCTATGAGTTTAGGCTTTGACTCACTGCTACATCAATAGAAAGACAGAGAAAGATTCAGAAATCTGCAGCCTGCTGTCATCACCCTCCACAAACTCATCCATGTCACTCCTCCTACACCGCTCCCCCCGGCTGCTCCTGTCAGAGTCAAAACAATGGCAGTGGCACAAAACACTGTGATACTGGTGATGCAGGAATAAAGACTTATTTCATTCGTGCATGCACCGTAAGCTGCTCAGAACAATAACATCAACTACATAAATGATATCAGTGAAAAAGTAACACATGAGGTATCAGGGTGGGTTCCCTGGCCCACGCCGCTGACTGCGAAAATGATAAAGTGATTCGTTTTGTTCCAAATCACCAATATCAAAAGCTGTCCATCAACATGAAGATAGCTCGCCAGTGTTAAAACTATCCCCACATCCTTCTCACATTTCATTACACGAAGC
Organism: Sphaeramia orbicularis; assembly: GCF_902148855.1. Taxonomy (NCBI): domain Eukaryota; kingdom Metazoa; phylum Chordata; class Actinopteri; order Kurtiformes; family Apogonidae; genus Sphaeramia; species Sphaeramia orbicularis. The sequence continues at coordinate 35,783,364 of NC_043959.1, forward strand.
AAAGAGAAAGGAAGAGCAATCTGATAGTGTGGATTTCTTTTTCTTTTATTTCCAGGGGACGAAAGTCATTTTTCAAAGTTTGTAAGAAGCCAAATTTTGCATTAAATTAGGACAAAAACAGGCAAATCACCACTCCTGAGGTGAACTTGTAGGATTCAGATATCCACAGGCATAAGATGATGATATTCTTCCCCTCATTTTAAAATACCACACTTGTTTTGTTTTTGGTTGTTTTGTTTTTTTTCATTTTGGCATTAGCTCTTGTATCAGAAAAAGAAAATCTCTCTCTCAGGAACCCATCTTTTGTCTAAGGCTTCATTTTGGAAGAGAAGCAAATTGAAACCGAAAAATGTAAAAAGCTGACAAATAACAGCAGCATCTCCCCTCTGCACTGTCTGTCACAGGCTGAAACGTCTGAATTGAGCTCTTGTGTACATGCCGCTACGTTGAATGATGCCTCCTAGGTTTCAGTCGGAATTAAGGTTAATTAGCACATGTACAGACACCCTTAATCTTTGCTTGGCTGTGGATTATTGGGCCTCGGTATGACAGTAGGACACCCTGTGGACCAGCACTCAACACACACTGAGGTGAGCTAATGGCAATACCTCTAATTAGCCTTCGTTTTGTCTCTCGATTGTTTACTGTGGCGGTATTGTTCATTCATGTCACTCAGTGCTGCAGACGGGCTCAGATCGCTACCAAAGGGGGATTCTTGAGCTTGTTAAGGTGACACTGCACCTTTCCCTATTGCTGTGGGTGGATGTATAATGTGCATTTTCCTCTCACGCACTGTCACAAATGCTAAGAGTGTTTTATGGTCCTATTAAAGCACAGCTGTTAGAGCTTCCTCTCATATTCCAGCCATTTCTCATTGCCATTGGCTAGAGTTTATACATTCTTTAACATACACCTTACATGAAACACGATGGGCCTGTTTAACAAACCAGATGTGCCATGTTATTGCTCCTGTTCTGTCATAGTAATTTATTCTAGTTCTGACATATTTGTTTTTGATGCAGATTCAGTTTATGTTAAATTTATTGTGGATTTAAATTAGGCACAGATGGGACATTAAGTAAAATATCGGTATCTGCAGAAGGCGCTCCAGTTGCAGCCCGATGGCTAATATCAGGTTTCTCAACTGGAATGACTGTGTTAAGGAAAATAAAAACTCAAAAATGTAACTGCTGTTCCCACCTATAGTAGCTATGGTTTGATCATCAGTTCATTACATTTGTTTCAGATATTTAGACATTTATAGCTTTAACTCTAAGAAGAAGGTTATCCCCCTTTTTTTAAGATAAAGGGGGTTTAGGTGTATGATATTGGACAGTTTATGAACTCCAAACTCCTACATAGAGAGTTGAAGTCCTGCCTCTTTCAATAGGGGTTTTTCACGCATGACCCGGAAATGGTTTGAAACGACTCATTTTGTGTATCGTTTCTGCCCGTTTACTTGTCAACAGTTGCTGAGGCCACATCAAAGTGTCACTGCTGTGTGTCCCAGTGTACATCAAATAAACAAAGGCAACTATATTTAAGTTTTCATGGTTTTCCTTCTGACTTAGTTGAGAAGAAAAATTGGGTGGTCGCAATTCATTGAGATGAGGGGCCAAACTTCAGAATCCAATCAGGAAATATGTTCGCGTGTAACAGGTGTCCTGAGCATTTCTGGGAAGAGGATTACCAGGGAAACATCAGTGATATTGTGAAGGGAATCTTCGATATGGCCTCAGCCACTGTTGAGAAGTGAAATGATACACAAACTGAATAGTTTCAAACCGTTTCCGGGTCATCCATGAAAAACCCCTATTGTGCCCCATAGGACCTTATTTCTGGAAAAAAAATACATATATTGCAGTTTGTGATAAAACTGTTGAAGTGTCAGATTATGAATATACATAAATAGAAAGACTACACACCAGAAGGTCATTGTACCATTGTCTTTTCACAATCTGTTCAAAGTCGCTGAAGATGTCTGCAGCCAAAACATGACCAGACTGTAATGGTTTTCCTTTCTTATAATACTTTCTCAGCTTCCTCTGAAAGACTGAAGTCAAATATACCAGGGCAGCGTTGTTTGGTGTTGGTGATGTGTATTACATGTGATGGGAAGCGCAATCCATTGAACCATTTAATACAAAACTAAATGTTTGTTTATTATCTATACAGCAAACTACAACTTAGTATCTTTTAGACTGATAAGCATCATATGTGTGAATTGGGGGTGCAACTCAAACAGGAACAAAAAAATGATTTGTCTCTTCCCACTGGCCACTGTTAATATTTTTTGTTAGAGATTTTCTTGTGATCAGACAAGTAGAGTTGAGGAAAGATGTTTTTACCTGCTGATGGTTTCGGCTGTAGCCTTCATCCGATCTGCCAAACGCTTCCTGGTGTGACGTGTCTAAAAACAGCTGATCAGGCTGGGAAAGTTTTCAAGATAAGATTTCCCGACCCAACCGTGTCTGTTATCCACTCCATCGCCGCTGGTGAAGAACAGTGTCCCAGGTATGTAGAGCGTATGCCCCCCCGTCCCGGGTAAAAACATCTTTCCTCAATTCTACTTGTTTGATCACAAGAAAATCTCTAACGAACATTTGGAATGGAAGACATGATGAACATAGTCAATCTGTTAATATTTTTTTCCTAAAACCCATTGGAAGAGGCAGGACTCCAGCTCTTTATTGGCCAACCTCTGATAAAAACTGTGCTTTACCACTAGCGTTTATACTAAAATCTATCAGGTCCAAAGTTCTGCAGCATCTGCAACACTAGAAAACTTGCAAAGCTGACTTTTTGTAAATTAGTCCAATGATATTATTTGTTATATTGTAGATTAGATTAGATTAGATTAGATTAGATTAGATTAGATTAGATTATGGATGCTTTGTGTTATTGGAAAAATATACAGAAAAAAAGTGTGCTAACAAAGCAAAGGAAGCGGAATTGATTTAATTATTAGTTTGTAAAAAGGGGTGGGAGTTTATAAGTTATATTTCTTCCCACTCCTTTTCGAGTGCTGAAAAATTTTGTTTGACCATGTTGTATGGTTCTTTGTGCTCAAAATAAAACTTAAACTATTAGATCGAACTTTTTTATTCTCAGATTCTGTGTTATTCAATTTTGCTCAAGTCTGTTTGCAGTTGCACAACCATTCAGCAGAAAAAGACCCATATTAAGCAAAAACAAAGTCAAAAAAACACGTTTCTGCATTTAGTGATCATATGAGCAGATGTTCATCATTTCTGAATCACTTTCAAGGCTAATGTCAAAACATGTTCTGTATGAGACGTTACATTTTTTTTGGCAGATTAAGGAAAATGTTCATTTAGTATTTATGTATTTACATAAAATGACATGATATATTTCACAGTGTAAGATTAAACTCTCATATCTAGTAGGAAATACATTAACAGTTTGACTCATTTTTAACTCATAACCATTAAACATAGGAGCTTGTAAGTTCCCATTTGGTTGAATTACAGTGTAACTGGGGCATGCATCTAATGTATGCTTTCATTTTTAAACATGGATATGATCTGCATGTGCTCCAGAGACCTACCTTAAATGCAGGAGATTTCATTAGCTATTCAAATGAACCTGCTTGTGTTACATCAAAGTGCCATAACCTTCAAAATGATGGAAACACCCAACAGGAGGCATTCGTTCCATGCTGGCAGGCGGCGCAATTACTGCACAGCACTGTAGGGGTTGAAGGGTGCAACCTAGCACAAATAACACTTTAAACTTTCTGTCTCAACACTAAATGATGGTGCAGTTTTATTTCTACTAATCTAGCGCACTGAAACTGATGCTTGCTCACTGGTTGGAGAGCATTGTGTTATAACTGAGAAGGTCACTAGAAAAGCTCAGGTGACTGCAGATGCCGGCAACCTGAAGAGGAAAGTTTCCCCTCGCATAAATTGCTCTTAAGGTGCCCTTGATCGAGAAGCAAGCCCAAATTCAGAAGCAAAGTAGGTCACTGGCCGCATATAAAGGTAAACTCTGAGGAGGGGAATGCTTTTTCTAAAATATAAGACTCATTCAGCTTTCTCTGACAGCAACTAAAACCTGAAAAAACAAAGGAGATGACAATGAACAAAAGTGACAGGCAGCGGTGAAGAGCTTTTGGATTCTTTGCATGTTAAATCTGCTGACACATTTACGCATCCATTTTCTTTGAAAGCATTGTGGTACTAAATGATGCAAGCATAGTCTATAGTCATTTCATATTCCAGTGATTCAACTCCCCTTAGATGTAAAAACTGGCTATGGGGGTGTAATTATCACATCAGTCCATAATCTCACCTGTTCATTGCTGCTGTCTGACAGTCATTATGCACCTCGGCTGCTATTGTTCGTGTCAAAAATTGTGGTATATTTCATCAGCTGTGCTACTCTTCTTTTCCTTCTTTCTATTTTGTTATTAATGTAGTGCAATATTATTTTGGGGGCTGTTTAAGTGTGTCATTTATTCATTATCTGCCCAAACCCCAGCAGACTGAACCCCTGAGCTGTCAGCCGTGCCCACTAGCTGAGGCTTTAATAAGGTTTTAAGTGTCGGTCATTAATAATGTTGGGCTATACCATGACACAAGGCTGATCTGTCCTGTTATATGGGTTTGTGGGCTGGCGTCATTAGGCAGCATGGTTCGCAATATGGTCAGCTCCCTGCTTGCTCCCCTTAGTGAGAAATTACCTGGATCTTTTAAACTTTCAGACAGTGTGATTCTGTTCCAAGTCTGTCAGTCAACTTTGTGGCAGTTCATCTTCTTGTCACTCACTATGTGTTCACTTCAGGCCACGATGGACAGCTCACTATTAGATTGATCAACATGACAGATGAATGGGAGCATCTGTAGTTGGGAAATTGTATAAGGTCATAAATTTAGTCTTGATAGAAGCGTTGTGTTAAAGGGGTCATATTTTGCGAAACCCACTTTTATTAGTCTTTGGTACATTTATTTGTGTATTTGGGGACTGTAATGGTTCCAAAAGTTTGAATTTGAACCCTCCAGGTGCTGCAAAGCTATCTTTATATTCATTTTGGCAAAAATCAAATAGATTTCTGCAACCTGTTTTAACCCTATAATGCCAAATGGATCATATTTGATATATGAGTTTGAAGCCCTCTACACCAGTGGTCCCCAACCCCTGGTCTCCGGACCGGTACCAGTCCACAGATCATTTGGTACTGGGCCACAAAGAAAAAAAATACTGGTTAATATTAAAGCAATTTTTTCCATTAGTCTTGCAGAGATTTTTATTCACAACCACTCATGAATCAGTAGTAACACAAGCTAAAGAAATGAGCCAAGAACAAAAATCACTGGAGAACTTTTTCGGGAAGAAACGAGGAAATGATGAGGCTACAGAAGGGTCACAGACTGCCTGCAAACAGAAAGCTGCATTTAGAAGGAAATATCAGGATTCCTGCCTCAGTTACAGGTTCATCACAACAGGTGACACACAAGCACCTCAAAACTGCTCCGGCACATCAATCCATGTTTGACACAACTTCAAACCTCTGTACATTCTGAATTAAAGTCAAAGCAGAATATACGGATATCACCGCAAAAGCCCTGAAAGTCCTTCCGTTTCCAATGGAATCCAGAGTAGACTGGATCTACAGAACACAGCTGGAGTGTGTGTCTCTCATCACCCCCAGATGGGACCGTCTAGTTGCAGGGAAACAAGTCCAGGGTTCCAATGATTCTGCATTAGGGTGAGTTGATATTCTACTGTAGAATCATTGGAATTACCTGATATACAGTGTAAGTGTTTCAGATCACATGCTCTAAACTGACAAAGGTTTTTGTTACTGGAACCCCCCCGCACCTCTACACGGTCCGCGGAAAATTTTCATGAATGAAACTGGTCTGTAGTACAAGAAAGTTTGGGAACCACTGCTCTACATGATCAGTATGATTTTTTTTTTCTTGAAAAACCTGATGTATACAATTAGATACATGCAATACATGGGTAATCCACCAGGGGGGAGGAATTCGTTCAACATGCGGAACCTGCCCATTTAAACACAAATAAATCAGGAGTGATTTTGCAATAGCAGACATTTTTGTGAAACACCCTGCCTTGCATAATTACTTCGATTCCCAAAATGTACCTGTGAGATAACAAAAAGATAATCGAAAAAATAGAAGCACTTAATTTTCGTGTCCTTTTTATTATGTTACATGCAGATTTTTGTATAAAAAATAAAATAATATAAAAATGTGTTTTATCTGAAAACTAGTTTCTCTTTTATCTCAGTAAATATTTATTTTTAAATAGACCCAAAGTGCTTCCAAACTTGCTTCATACCATTAGTCTACATCTGGTTTGAATTTTTAGCCCCCATGTCCTGTTTTTAGGGACCAGTTTCATAGAAGCACCCATTTGTATATGTATATGCATATGTGTAGGGATACGAGGGCTGTTCAATAAGTTCATGGCCTCACCCAGAAATACTGGTTGTTATAATACAGGATGTTACATTCTTTCGTGATGGGATAGTGATGCTTGAACATCGATGGACCAAGCGCATTGCTGTAAATGGAGATTATGTTGAAAAATAAAATATAAATTATCAGTCTGTGTTGTTCTGTTCTGGGTGAGGCCATGAACTTATTGAACGGCCCTCGTATATATGTGTATGATAATGATATCCTCATTATGTTGAACAGAAGGCATGTTTCTCCTTTCCTCTTGACTCCTACCATAAACAGGGGTACAACGTGCTGTAAAGTTGTCCAGGACTCCCTTGAAATAGAGGTTCTTAATCTCAATGGGATATTTTTTCCTGGTTAAATAAATAAAGTGCGCAAATTAAATACATTCTCCCAAACGCAATGTACACCTGCTCAAAGAATCATTAAACTACAATAATGTTAGCATTATCCAGCACGTCTTAACTGGAAAACAAGTTAGAATTATCCAAGGTGAATTTGCTGTTTACATGACACCTGACAAATTCAGAATAATGGTGGAATACTAGTGTGCATATAAACATTTTTAGTTTGGGAGGGTGTCCATGTTTTAAGGTCTATAACAAGCTGTTCACATATTAGACATTAGAAAGTGATTCATACATTTAAATTTCTGTTATTGTTAAAATACAAGAAGATGTAAAGAAAAAATGCAGCAATAAAAAAGGACAGTTCACATTTTTATGAGATGGAAAACTGGGACTCACAAAATGTGAATGACTGGCTTTATGAAGAATTACTGTCTGAAAGGCTGAGGAAGGCTCATTACACTGCTCTACAATTTCTTAGAAAATATCTGCTTCAGACATTAAATGTGCTAAATCTTACATACTTTAATAGATGAATCAGAAAACAAATGACAAAAGTGCGGGTTAGCTCATGTTTTCAACATACATGATTGTGTGTTATTACATATATGTTGGTTTATGTACATTTATACAATGGAGTTATAAATGTTCCACTAGAAAGAACCTGGAAGGTGAATATATTGTAATGTGCAGACACTGTTTGGAGGCAGATCTGTAGCTTTGCGACAAACATTCCTTTTGAATAAAACCTATTTTCTCATTAAAGGTGGGGTATGAGATCTTAGAAAAACGGTTCGAGCAAGCTACATTTTGAAAATACTCAATTCAAAACTCAAAACCCCTTTCTTCAGACATCCCCCCAAAGCCAAGCCTCCAGAGTACTGGCGCGCACAATGCTTATTCCCGAGGGTTCACGAGAGCTGCACTCCGGCGGCCCCGGCTCCAGCGGCCCCAATCCATGCATAGCTCATTCAGTCTCCTCCAACACCCCCGCTTTTACAGAACAGCCCTAGTTCATACCTATCTGGCTAGCGTTACATTTCCTAGTGATTTATGTTAGTGACAAAACAGTTTGCCGGTGAACCTTCCATGCTAATATAACTAACATAGCCAAGCTCTGGCTCTGGGTTCATTTCCTGAACAAGTGCTCCAAATCTCTGAGAATGCACGATTCATGTACGAAGAGGGGTACGCGCGGAGGGGGGGAGGGACAAATGGCAGTTGAGTTTGATAGACATGTCACCATTCAATCATTTCGATTGGGCACTCAAAATTATTGGATGGTGTTTTTTCAGTCCTGTCCGTTCCACAGGTGACTACATTTTTTTATTTTTGTGTTAGAGCATTTTATTAATTGGTTGTAATCGAGATGTGAAGGGGATTTTAAGCAATTTAGTAAAAAAATGCTCCAGGAAAACATCCCGCACCCCACCTTTAATTCTCAGAATTTCACATTTTGACCCAAGACTGTATCTTAGAAACTACAACCGACTAGGACTTTTGACTTAATTTTTCTTTATCAGAGACTCAAATTTGGTAAAGTTTAACTACTTTTATTCTGGGAGCATTTTACTTGTAGACCAGTGTTATCTGTACCCACTTCTGTGTGTTTTATTTCATTGTCATATATGGGTCACATGTTCTGTTGCACTTCACTGGTATTCAGTTATTTTCTTTTTGTATTTTTTCTTATTATTTATGTCACTCTGCCCTTTGAAATGACTTTTCCACTGCTTCTCTCTGATGTCCCAATCACAAATGTTCTCCCCATTCTCTCTCTTCTTTTTTGTGCTTCTGTTGTTATTTTGTTTACAATACACACACACCCCACCCCTACCCTTCCTCCTACACATCACCGGGCTTTCTGTCCTCGCTGTCGACATTGCAAAAACAGAAGAACTGGTACATTCGTTATAAGTCCATTGTCAGCCACTGAGCAAGACGCTGAGTTCAAAGTGAGACCCATTCAATAACACAGATCTCCCATAGAGTCAGCGCTCTCGCAACGCACCGCCGGCCAAACTCCCGCTCGGCCAGAGCCCTCATCAGTCGAACCTGCTTTTCATGCAACATCAGAGCTGTCAGTCCATCGACCCGCTGAGGCCAGAAACCGGCCAAGTTGTGCAGTGGGGTCTCATAGCGCAACACACTACAAAACAAGACAAAAAGACTCAGCTAGAGGCAGGCAGACACAGCAGGGAGAAGGAATAGCTACTTTCACTTTTATTGTAGGTTTTTCACTGATGCTGTGAGTGCAATGATAAAATAAGCTTAAGGTTTTAGGTCAGCAACATCAAACAGCCACAAGCACAATAACATTGTATCAGGGGCTACATAGTTTTAGCTTAAAATGACTGAGTATGGAGCTAAAGTGTATATCTTTTGCAGCACACAGTAATACAGACCGAAACCCAGCATTCTTCCACATCAGATGTTCTAAAACAGTTATGAAGTAAATGGAAGCATCATCCTCGGACAGTCAGGCCACTTCTGTCATCAGATATTCGATTATGAAGGTCTCAGTCTGTCTCATTGTGTTACTAATCCATTATTTTGTCATGTTGTTGATTTAATCTAAAAAAAATAAAATAAAATTAATTAAAAAAAAAAAAAAAAAAGGGAAATAATTATTGGAAAAATATCCAGTAGGTTGACATTTTGCTTCTTTCTTCTTCATAGCAACTCCCAACAAGCTTGTATTCTGGGACTTTAAATCCAATTTGGCTAGAAAAGTAGGGTCGACTTCTCTCTGTATTGTAAAGAACTTGTTTTATGGTATAGTAGCTGCTTAATTTTGCCACCGCTTCCACTAAATCAGTCTCCTGCTCCAATTTTAACATCAGTGGTCCTGGCCGGTTGCCTTCCTCCTTTCTTCTTGTGGCTTCGGTGCTTTTACAACCTAACTACACACTATTGGCAAGAAAGTATTATGTATGATCTCAGTTGTCATTCAAGTGTAGAAAATCTCAGTCTATATAACTTCAACCGACTGTGAAATCAGTTTTGCTAAGCAGTAGTATTAAAGCGAAGTCATATTTCTCGTAACACTAAGTGCTGCTACTGATTTCATTGAGGTGTTATATAAAGTAAATAATATTTACACTGAATTTCAATGGAACTGCCTACTCTGAATCATTGTTGTCACTGACTCAACTGGTCGTTTTTAGCAGTGGAGGTCCATTCAATGATGAATGAAAGCCCTATTTTCATTTCAGCTATGACAGACATGTGGCCATATGGCTATTAGAACCTATTAATAAAAACAGGGAAAAGTGCTTGTATGGACATACGGATTAAATACAAAGCTAAGAGTAACCATTTGAACCTATAACAGACTAAATATGCACACTGAAGACAGTAGAAACTGTGATGCATTCACTTACATTCAGCAGGGACCCCAGAGTTCAATCAATTAAAAGGTTCAAGATGAAAAATTGAGCCTTTCTTTTTCTGTATAGCTCTATTTTAAGACTATATTCAATGGGAAAAAAAAGTACTTTATGTGCTCATGCTGCACCTGACTACATTAATTTATTAAGACAATATGTTGATTAAATTTATTTCCCTTTGTTAGCACATGCACTGTGTGGTATGACTAAATAAAATGTGATCCAGTCACTGCGAAAAATGAGCAAAAACTCCAAAGTTTTTCATGTAAAGTTTTAGTTTTGAAGATGAATGACAGAAAGCAGTGGCAAGGGGCTGAAGGCACACTGGAGAATGAGGGAGGTGAGTGAACCGATGGCCGACCGGGCGTGAGAGAAGCCAGCTGTGAGATGAGTTAGCAGGGGAGTTGAAGGCTTGAGCCCTGGATGGCAGATACAGTCGAGTCTGTAGCAGAAGGGCAACACTGTGAGACGCAAGGTACACAACTAGAACGTATGACCTAAGACTGTTTACTATGAATGACAAATGAACTGGGAAAGACTGGATGAAAAGCTGGGTTGATAAACATCCAGATCTGATCAGGTTTTTGATGCTACACCATGAGTTTTTAGCTGGACCACACCACGCTGGACCAGTGTTGTAAAGTAACAAAGTAATAATACTTCACTACTGTACTGAAGTATGTTTTGGGAGAATTTGTACTTTACTGAGTGTTTTTTATTCTGTTTACTTTCACTTTTACTTTACTACATTTCCTTTATACACAGTATCATTACTCATTATAAAAATAAATCAAAGTAAATTTGATGATTTCACCGCTGAGATTACTGGTGACTGCAACAAAGTGAGGAAGCTGATTTGTCATTGAGCCTAATTGTGTAATACGCAAGTGCAAACAACAGTCCACATTCAACCTGTCGGCAATCTGTTGACATGAACAGTGATATAATATTCAAAATTCTAACTCCCTTTGGTTGTTATTAACATTTACTTGTACGATTACTTTCATTACTTGAGTACATTTAACTGTAGATTACTTGATGTACTAAAGTACAGAAAATACTTCATACTTAAAGACTTTAATTTGAGTAGGATTTCAGTTGGTGACTTGAACTTCTACCAAAATAATTTTTTGGTCGGGTACCTGTACTCCTACTCAAGTGTGACTTTTCAGTACTTAATACAGCTCAACATAAAGACAGGAAACAGAAAGGATGGGAGAAACCATTAAAAACCTTGGATATTTTGCAAAACTTTTCAATTTTGCAAATTTTTCTCTACATTTGAACCTATTGTCTACATGACTTGTCAATACAGTGTGATCACGTTGACCTACATCTATGAGTATCTGCACTGTTGTTATTGATTTTATGCTTTATTTGTGTACATCTCACAATTGCGCCTTTTTTCTTCACCTAAAATCCAACTCTTGGTATAGATTTTATGTTGTAATTGGAATTATGTCTTAAATTTTTCTTCCTTCTTTTAAGTGGTAAATTGTTTTATCTTGTAACGCACTTTGTAACCTTGGTTTTGAAAAGTGCTATATTAAGTGTTATTTACTCACTAGAGAGTAGTGATTTTTAAAAACACCTTCCAAAGTGAAGATTTTTTACTTGAGTTCATGTTTATCCATGCGGACAACAAAAGAAAACAAAGAGATGGGAAAACAAAAAAAAAAAAAAGCAGTGGCATCACAGCCCAATTCATGCTGGGGTTTAACCCTTTCATGCATGAATTATGAGAACCTTAATCATGAATTCCCCCCCCCCGTTTTTAGTCCTCTTTAGGCATGAAAAAAAAAAAAAATGCGATTGACAGCTTTTTATTAACCTATTTTTCATGGAGTTACACAAATGTCCACTCAAATGGATATGATGCGTTTAATTTTTGAAGCCAAGAAATGTGTATTTACTGATATACTGTGAAAACTATGAAATAAAAACACTTTTCATGCAGCTAATGTGATGTTTTCTCATATTTAAACATACTCTAACACTAGTTATTACTCACTTCATGGAGATAATATACAAAAAAAAACTATTTTGTTAAAGAAAAAATGATAATTACAGTCTAATAACAACTGATTTACACTCAAATATGTTACTGCAGATCAGGTTCATCCAGAACAGCAAAGTTACACGATGCACAAGCGTCCACTGTGTTGGCTGATATGGAACTAAAACAACGAAACTCATGAATATATAAGAGAACAGCTGTAGAATAGCTGTCCACTGTAGTGATCACTATGCATGAAAGGGTTAAACCCAGCATGAAACATTAAACCTGAAACATTAAATATATGTCATATAAGTGTATAAGTCAGTATGTTACCTGCAGTAGCTTAAGGTCAACACAGATATATTTTCGAGATGGAAGCATGTACTGCTGTTGTAATGAAATCTTAATAATACGAGAAGCTTCATGACAGACTATAACTTGCATCTTTTTCTTCTGAATTCATCTTCTGAACTCACTTTATCCTCATTGGGGTCATGTGGGAGTGGAGCCTATCCCAGCTATCTATGGACGAAGGCGGGGTACACCCTGGATGAGTCACCAGTTCATCGCAGGGCTGACATATAGAGACAAACAACCAATCACTCTCACATTCACACCTATGGGCAATTTAGTTTAACCAATTAACCTACTAGTGCATGTCTTTGGATGGTGGGAGGAAGCCAGAACCCACGCAAACACGAGGAGAACATGCAAACGCCACACAGAAAGGTCCTTGGTTGGAAATGAATCCAGCACCTTCTTCCTGTGAGGCGACAATGCTATCCACTGCACCACCATGTCGCCCCTACTTGTTCATCTGTGACATGCAAAATGATCTGAAGGTCTCCACAGTGTAAATTCCACAGACACAGCGGTTTGTCTGAGGGTCTGTAGCGGTCTGCAGTAATTTCAGTATTGTAGTGTGGACAGAGATATTTCTTAAAACAAAGGAAGTTTTTTTTTTTTTTTTTTTTTTAAACAGAGGGGGAAATTACCAGTATAGAAAAATGTCTGGCTTTGTAGGAAAAGACTTGCACTGGGTGGATGGAGGGAGAACCTCACAATTCACTGCAGTGGAAACAACAATCAGCATGACAAAACAGGACATGCATTTTTTATCAAGGCTGTAACTTGCTAGTAACATGATATGTATTAAACTTTAAACAATGGGCATGACACTGGAGCAAAGAACCCCTCTGTGCTTTAATGTTATAGCATACATAGATTATTACACCCACCTCTTACTCCGCTACTTTACACAATGAGACAGGTTCCGATATTCAGTTAGTTTAAATTCATTTTGCTCAAATATTACAATATTTTGTCTTCTTTTTTTTTCCAATGATAACATGCCAAAATCCACTTTTTCTTCATTTAATTAGACGGAGGATTCTCTGTTAATTTAGCACAGTCACATTTTTAGTATCAGTTTCTATTCAATTAAATTTACACAAGTTTGTGTGTCTTGATTCACTCTCATTAACTCTGAAGCCAAGAATAAGCCTGTGAGTTGAGAAAGTGTGGCAATATGGCAAGGTGAAGTTTCACACCTACAAAAAGCCACAGAGAACCGGAGCTCCTCAGGTGGTGTCGGTCTATGAGCATAAGCATTAGAAAAAGACACATGTAAAGGAGGTATCTTTGGACAGACTGTGTTTCCTATTCTGAAGTCTAAGTACTTCTCAACACTGCACATCGAGTCCCTGAAAATGAAGTGCAAATGGCTGATTTCTCCCCTCTTTTTTCTCTCTGACAAGATATATGTTTTCGCTCCTGGTATTCTTCACATGTGCACACATATGTGCAGTGATGCACACATCCCTGTCTCTCTCTCTGTCCATCTTATCTGGATCTCTACCAGCCCAGCAGTTATGGCCCGTTGCCTGTCATCCTTGGGGAGCACAGCTGAGTGGAGAGAAAAGAGGAGCAACGCCTAAAGCTCAGCCTCCTAAGTCTTATCGTACATACACTATGCACACACACACACGCACGCACACACAATTTCATATACCAGCAGAAATGTGTGTTAACTTGAGGGTCTTTGCAACTTGACTAAATGCAATCCTCTTGGGTACATTCCTGATGAATCACAGTTTTCACTAGACTGCAGGGGAATTGCTTTTATTTCCCCTCCATTGCAGCTTTTAAATGTACAGGTTTAGAACAATTTAAACAAACTGGCCTTGCAGAAGTTTCAAGATGGATCACAACAAATCAACACCTGAAGTACCTCAGGTCTTTTGGAGTTTCCTGCACCGGTCCAGTAACTCTCACTCAATGGTGTTTGCCATGTTTACATCCTTGTATTTTTATTTGCGCTGACATCTTAAAAGGTTAAAGGAAATGGTAAAATTGAAAAAAAAAACACACAATTGCAAAGTTTTTATGCTCACTCGAGACAGAAATCCTGGGGCACAGTAAAGGGGGGGTAAGCATGACAAATTCATGGGGCCCAGTAATCCCAGGCGGACAAGTGGATATAGGTTAGAAGTTGTGAACATTTAATGTAAGCTCCGGAGTAAAACAGAGGCATAGAAGCCGGGAGTAGGGCATCCATAGTTAAGTTTCACTTTTGGTTTCACGCCAGTTAAGGCACTTATGGAACACACCCCCTATATGGATGAGTGAGTGATGATGATGAAGGCAGGAGAGGCAGGACCACAGCAGCAGGTCCAGAGATGATCCAGGGAAAACTTGAGTGGCAACAAAGCACAGAGACTCCAGGGAAGAAGACAGTTCTAAATAATCCCAAAGGCGTCAATTAGTGACAAGTGAGGTATTTAGGACTGTTTAAAACTAACAAAGTCTTTTTCCTGTTCTGTTTATTTTTCCACACTAAACTTTTTTCCTGGGTTTTTTTTCCCCATTAATTTTTTTTCCTAGTTTTCTTCCCCCCCTCCATTAAGTCTTTTTTTATGGTTTTTATTTGTCCCATTGCCAATTTGCACATATATTTTCTTGCACCTAGAGTGTATAGGGAGCCTTGGGGGGGGGGATTATTTTCAATGACTATCATGTAAACTGTTTACTGTAATCACTGTAACAGCAACCTATCTGATGTAAGCAGATGTTTCAAGAAAGGGGCAGGTATTAAAAGTTTCCTTCATCCTGCTCCTTTCCAATCAGTTAGATTGGAATGAATAAATAAATGAAATGAAAGAGAAAAAAAAAACAGGAGTAAATGCGTAATTATGGCTTTCAGTTGCCACTTGTTACACATTTGTTTGACTTTGGTCTCACTTTATTTCATTTCTGTAAATGTAGACTTGCTTTTAATCACATCCAGGTGTACAAACACTCTGGCCATTCTCTGAATGTTTAGCAAGAAATCTAATCTATTTATGAGAAGAGTTCTATTGCATCTTATCAAACCTATAGTTCTTAACAAGGCATCACACACAGCTACAGCGCAGTAGTAAACAAGCCCACTTCCATGAACCTGTTGGGAAAACACTACCATCACAAAGAGCATGATGAGAACACTACATGCACAGACATTGTCATTCATAATGCACATACAGTTAGCACAAATACACACTAACATAAATGCACCTATTCACACATGCCAGAAGCAGCAGTGGGCGGTCCCCGGCAAGGCAGAAACACACTAATGGATAATGACAGGGGTTGACAGCAGGAGAGTGAGCTGAGTCACTATGAGCGCACAGGCAATGAATAAAAGAACGGTAGTGCTGTCTGAATATCCCTTACTGACTGGATTTCCTTTGATAGCACACTATTCCTGCCAGTTTCCCTTGGTAATCCTGCTCATTACATTGTGCTGTCCCTCTGTTCTGAGACAGGCAGCAGCAGCCAGTATGAGAGCTGAACAGGAGGGAAAAAATGTCGCTCTCAATGGCTAGCCAGCAAATGTATTGTCTTCTTTCTGATGAGTACTCAGGCATTTTCTTAGTGTCAGTGGATGACACACACAAGCTCTGATAAATGTATATGTCAGCATCTGTTCAGCCGGTATCGTCTAAGATGTACAAAATTCTAATGCTGCTGAATTTTCATTGAAGGATGTGCTTTTTCCTCAGAACTACAGGCTCTCACTATTCAGCTCATTCATCATGTGCTAATAGGAAGATTTATTTCTTGCACAAAAGAGGCAGTGATTCCGTACAGTTCAGTGAAAAGAGCCAATTACATTTTTCAGTGAAACCTGTCAGTCACATCATCTCACAGTTTGATTTTGGTTTGACAGGATTATGGATAGAAAAGACTTGCTTTTTGATATATTGCATCAGCTACTACAGGGAAATAAGACTCTTTGAAAAGTCTCACTCAGCTCATGTGTCTGTTCTAGCTGTGTTCCATCCAATTAAAAGCATCAACAGGCCCCTTCTCTGGACGATATTGGCTCGTTGTTCACAAGATCACACTTTGGCCAGAATCTTGGTTTGTTGCTTCAGTGTGAGTCTGTTCTCCCAGAGTCTCAGATGCAAACAACACCAACAAAAGGCCAGATGTCTAGTTTGTCTGATTAACCCACCACTTCTTCAACCAGACAACTTGTGAAATCTATTCCAAGAATCTCCAGCTTGCAATTTTTACCATCAATTCCACTCGGACACGTTTACTGTTGGGCTCTCTCTCTCCGTCAGTGTCACATTGACACGTAAATGCTATTCCAATTATTCTGAGCCCTCTCTGCTCGCTGTCAAATTACCAGCGCTAGGAGGGGAGCATGGCTCTCACTGCACCTCTCTGGCATTTTCCCTGACAGGGAGAAGAAAGGAGCCTGAGATAGCAGAATGAGGGAGGGCTCGGGGCTCAATGAGCATTTTAAATGCTGAAACCAGGTAATCAGACAGACTCAGTCTGAGACCTGGAGAGAACTCTGGGATCGAAGATGTTTTGCCATGGATGGTTTTCAGCTCATTTTTGTGAAAAGGCTGTAGCTTATGAATACCTGACCAGGTACTTCATAAACAAAGCATAGAACAACAACATAAAAATGTTTGCAAACTGGATATATGCTTGACAATTATATGTTGCAGAACTTATTTTGCAGTGTTTTTTCTGGCAATTCAGTGTGAAGTTCATGAGTAGTTTCGGAGTGAGGACCCTGTGTTCATATCAAAGATCTCAAACTCAGAGATCTGTTTGTAACTTGGACTAAAGCTGCATTTTAGTTACACACAGGGTGAACTGAGACAACTTGAAACTCATCTTCAGAGGACATCAGACTCAAGTTTTGTTGCTTGTAAACATTACAGTTATATATATAATTTAATTTCATTTGACATATTAACATTATGCATCCTGTGAAAAAAAGGGTTTTCATTTTTTTCTATTATCTGGGCATTCACTTGGCAGAGACATACTCACAGCTCCTTTTCTGACAGTTCGGCCTTGGAATTAAACATTTGGTTGTCTATGTGTTTGTGACATCACCATGTCACTGCCCTAGGACCTACCGGGCCTATCAGAACCACCCTGACATGATTTGCCAGTGTGTCTACATAATGTTATCCATGACACTAACAGTAAAGGGGGGTCTGCTACAGTATTAACATTTCAACATACATTTACATTTTAAGCATAAACACATGGTTCAATGGTCATTTTGTGAGGTGACTTAAAATATACGTTCTCAGTTTATACAAGGTTTACAATAACATTTTAAGAAGTATGATATGTCCATTTGAAACAAAATATTAATCATTTGAATGTTATTCTGTGTAATCCATAACTTTTCACATGTGTATAGACGCATATGACTGTGAACTGTTCCTCTAACACCATGAGAAGTATATCTGCGTCTATTATTTATGTGACCACTAGAGGGAGTAGTGAGTCACTCTGCTGGTCTCCCATGGTGAGGAAAACTAACACCACAGGGTGTTTGACCAAAGAGTCAGAAATTGGTGAGATGGGATGAGAACCGCTGAGAAACAACTTTTAAGAGCACAAAGTGATTACAACTAGAAGCGCTGTTGTTGTTTTCTCCACTGGACACAGCTCTAAATGAAAAGAATGGAGTTTGAGGGTGAAATAACAGCATTTCTTCTACACAGGTGGGTTTGATTATGAGGCTTATGAAGGTATAAAGTTATTTTGTGATGTTATTATGTTCACTAAATTCACAGTTTGTTGATCCACAGTTTAGACTAAACTGTGACAGTTTTGAGCTTCTTTGGGCAAATCAAAACTCATCTTTAGTGCAGCTATTGATAACACAAACTGTGGGGAAAGTGAAGGTGATTTGTGGTTTTACTGTTGCTGTTTCCTATCTACAAACTGAGCTAAGCTAACAGAAATATAATGTAAACCATAAGCTGATGCAGCATGGGAACATTATAAGACAATGTTATTTTGACCGATTGTTAAAATAACCAGCTATGAGTTCTTGTTTGAAGAACAGAACATAGCTTTGCCGTTGAGAGTTTGGAATATCAATACTGCATATAACCCCTTACACAAGGCTTCTCTTTTGTAAGTAGGACCTTAGTACTTGGTCTACATTGTAGCTGTATGCTCATGTTACAAGGCAAATACAGTTACAAGTGGAGCAAACAAGCAGCCAAGGCTGGATTCAACCCAAAGGATTCATCTGCGGTCTGTAAGCCAGGCAATACACCACATGGACTGATAGCCAGGTATGTTGTTGAAGACTTACTGTTTAGTCTGTTGACTTGAACAATTCATTAGTGAGATACCACTGACAGCAGACCACAGTGCAAGAGGATATGTTACAGCTGCCTGTATATTTTTTCTTGTCCCACGTACACCATGTCAACACTAAAATAATACAGTGTGTATTAATAAAAGAAACTGATGCAGGAATTTAAAAGAAATGCAACATTTTTACTAGTAAATAATAATATCTGACTAGTAATCAGGGTGCGATCTGTCAAAAAAACAGAGGGGGGGGCCTTTTTTTTTTTGTTGGAGTGGAGTGGGGTGGGGGGCCAGCAGTTATGTACGTGGAGGTGTGATACATAACTAATGTAATTAACGCTGGCGTGAAACAAAAGTGAAACTTTACATACTTTAAACATCCAACTCCCGGGTTGTGTTCCTCTATTATACAGTGAATCTTACACGAAATTTCAACAACTTCTAACCTGTATCCACTGGACCCCCTCCTCTGCTCTATGGCCCCCCACAAATGCTGGGCCCCATGAATTTGTCATGTTTACCCCCCCCCTTTATAGCGCCCCAGTGCATGGGGATGTTCGTGAACTCTGAGACTGTCGACAGTTGAGTTCAGGCCAGCGTTAGTGTGAGTAATGTAGGATATAGGTGTAAGAAAACTGTCACAACCTGCCTGTTATTTACATTGGTTGGTTGTCCCCCCCCTCCCCCGAGGATGAAATTCACTGAGCAGAAGGAGGGAAGTAAAACCAGAGGGGGGGTTGGTCCCCACCATCCCCCCCAACAAATCACACCCTGCTAGTAATGATAACTAACTATTATCATCAACAACACTGGTTACTATAAATAGTAGTATCTAGTTCTGGAGGGGTGTTCATTCTGTTCTCTAAGGGGGAAAAGCAAAAACAATACAAAGTGAAAGATTACAGCTACAGAGCATCATTGCAGCTGCAGATTTCTGGCAATTTTGGCTCACTTTCAAGGTCACCATCAGTACCAGTATTGTTACTTTGCAAATCTTTTTTTGTTTTGTTTTGTTTTCTTCACAATACACAGAGTGATGTTCTAGCAGTCAGCAGCATGTAAGCTGCAGCAAAAACAAGCTGTGTTTCTTAAATGACACCTCAGCTCTGGGGACCTTGGGGCAACAGACACCTGACGTGTGTAAGAGTTATTTCAGGCATAAAGGAGTGTCAGTCAGTGCGACAGCCCTTTGCAGCATTTACACACACACACACACACTGCTCTCATTAGCACAGAGCTGTAGAAGGGTTGGGTAAGTTCTGGTCTGTTCAGATGTTCACACACAGTTCACTGCCTGTCAGCCACAGTACTCTGTGGGACGAGAGACGTCTCTAAGAAAAAGTGGCGAAGAAGGAAACTTTTACCATCTTTATTTCAGTCATTATTACTTTGCAGAGCTGAAGATAGAGCAAAGCCTGCTGCAGTCACAGAAGTTGTAACGGTGCTAGTTTTGTAGACATGTTGTTATGTTTATGGCTTGCTGCTGTTTTTATTGCTCTTGTGGTTATTATGAATGTAGCTGGGGAGCGATGTAGAGGGCACAGACTGGAGCGGGAGGAAATTATAGGTTGGAGACTGGAGGCCAGAGGTGAGGCGCAGGAGAGGAGTGGAGGGTGGAGGGTAGAGATAAGACACTTGGGAGAGGATGGAGTAAAAGACCGGCATCAGGAGGAAAAGAGAATGATAATGGAGGGAGTGTAAAGGCAAACAGAGGCGAGACCAGTGGCAACGGCGAAGAAAACAGGAAAGTGCTCCAGGCTAATCAGGAGTTGCTACGAAGGTCTAGAACTGTGCTGTGTGTGTGATGGTTGCAGCCCAGAGGTGAGCTGGTAGGCATGTTAAGAATGCATGGTTTCAAGGCCACTGACACTGTAATAAGGTTGCTGGGAGGAAGGAACCCAGGTGTTGTCCGCTCTGCCTCGTGTGTTCTATTACGACAACTGAAGGATAATCAATCTTATCAATTTACACCTCAGTGTCAAACAGACTTATGACAGTGTTTTACTGTAACACAATAACCTGCTTCCTAAAATAAGATTACAGGCAAGGGCTGGCTTTTTATTTTTCATTAATATAACAAGAGTGTATTTTCCCCTGCATCTCCTAACCTTGTTCAGGTGGAATTCAGGCTTCAGTCAGCAAATGCCAAATGATGCAACTTTGGAAAAGTGAAAGTAAAGATGCATGTGTGTCAGATTTTTGACAGTGATTGGTCGTTGCAGCTATCAATAGATCTAAGAGATGTGATAGACCAAAAATCATCCATCATGGGCTGGACTTTCTAAAGATAATATGCAGAAGTTGCTGAAATTGCAATATGTTTAAAAAAAAAAAGAAATTTAAAAAGCACTGTAATAGGTAGGTAACTAAACATATATGATTGTTCACAGTTAAACAATTATGAATAAAATAGGCCACATACAGCCCAGTGTGATCTCAAATGCATCAGACCAGTAAAATAAAAACACATTAACCTATAAATAATATCAACTCCAAACTTTTCTGTTTCAAAATGAAAAAACTTCAGTGACATAAATTTTTTTTTTACACGTACAAACTATTCTTTAAAAAGTATAAATAAGAAAAATCAGTCCAATTTTAACAATATTATGCCTCAGTTGATCATTTACACATGTGCGTTACAACTTACAGATCTTTGTGGATCTGCAAAACATTTAAAAGGCATAATATTGTTAAAATTACACTTACTTCTCTTCAGACGATTCAAGTTCATATTTTTTGTGAAAGGTTAGCTTGTAAATATAAACTTTATCATGTAATTTCACTTTTTTACACTAAAACAGAGGACATTTTTGACGGGCGAGTTTTGACCCACAGGCCGTATATTTGACACCCCTGGTCTAAGGTCCACTGAATAAACTAATCTAACACTAAATTATTAACTTTCTGAACTAAAAACATACTCTCTCTTCCTTATATTCACTGACAATTTTATATCTGCAAATGTGCAGATACTATGCTCTTGAAATATTAATGTATTGGCATTAGATTCATTAAAAATATATCTACCAGTAATAAATAATTAAAGGATCAACAAAATATAGGAATACTCATTGACTGGGTATGCATGTATGGACTGGCCAGAGGCAGTAGGTGTACAGGGAAAGTGCTGATATAATGATATGTCAGAGTAGTCCCTTAACTATTGACTTAACATTCAGCCGTGGTCCCTGTGCTTTACTCACATGTCTGGACTCATCAGTCCCTGCTGTAATCAGTAGTACTTTGACAGGAAAACAAGGGGTGTGTAAGAGAACGTGAAGCAAACTCAAATGAGAGACCAGGGTAAACAGTGACAGGGCCAATTCCCGTTCCCAATCTAACTGCAAATAAAGGTGAACAGGGGAGCACGGAGGCTTAACGAAGACATAGCAGTTTCTGATCACAGCACCTCGAAGCGCTGCGAGTGTAAGAGCAGGTCTCGATAAAAGGATTTGGCACTGACTTTTATCAAGAAGAAATGACAAACTGTAGAAAAATAACTTGAGAGGTCGTCAAAAAATTCATGTAATCCCTTATGTGAGTGAATCAAGCTTTATATGACTTTATGAAATGAAGGAAAAGTTAATTATTTCATTAGAGTTGTGTTCTGGATTATGTTTTGTCTGAATGGTTCAGCTTCAGCAGCTCTGTGTTAATAAAAAAACACCAGGTCTGTCTCCAAAATAAAGACATTAAAGTAGATATATGGTGGATAATTAAACAGATATGGGTAGGTTATGATGTAATTGTTTCCCCTTTTTGCCAGAACACATAACAATACTATCACTTTTAATCCTTGTAGAATTTAATACACTCTGAGGACCCTCAAGCCCAAAAAGTACATGCACAAAAAACTGCTGTAAATTCATCCTGTTTCAGTTGTTTCTGCTTTTTTTTACTGCAGAAATCTCTTAAACCATTTCAGCTACTGATAGTTTTTATACAATGAATAGTTGTTGGGGGGGGGGGGGGGGGCATTGCTGGTCATTAGCCCATAAAGACCTAGTGCTACTTTTGTGGCAGTTCCCAAATGAATTTTTCTCTATTTCTACCTTTCTTAACTGATTTATCACAAATTTTTTTTTGAATATTATCCTTAATATTTTGCAATTTGTCATGCAAATCATGTATTTTCTTATATTTATTCCACAGATCATGTATATGTTCATGAAAACTCAGAGTAAATATAAAGTTGATTATATCAAAACAGAGAAAAATGAAGAAAAAGTTATTTTTTGATCAAAGGCAACTAACTGAATGTAAAAACAAGTGTGTCCATCCACTGTCATTGATCCAGCTCCATGGGTTTTACTGGTGAATGCTGTACAAGATGACGGTTACTGGTGTTAACTATGGAGCCTCTGAACGTCCAAATGGGTCATATCTGATGACCGTGAAGAGATGACAAACTGTATTTTATATCAATTATTTACACGTATTGATAGGATTAGTGGATCAACAGGTATTAAACAGTTTATATCTGTAGATGGTTTGTGTCATTGGTGGCTGTTTGGGTCTTCATGCGTTAGAGTCTTGGATGAGTCAAAAAAGTATCAACAACATTGATTTCATTGCATTGGCACTTTTTATGTGTCATTAAAAAATGTGGTTTCAGTGTAAGTGTAAGTCTATGAAGTATTTTGTGCCATGAGGTTAGCACAAAAACTACTGATGTAGTGTTGTTGCAAATCTTTGACACCTCCAAAAGTCTAATATAAAACCAGCCCCCATTCCTCCACCACGTATTCTATAGAAAATATCTCATATTTTGTGTGTGTGTGTGGGGGGGGTGGGGGTGGGGGTGGGGGGCGTAAAAATAAAACTAGTGGCATAATGTATTTCAACTGCCGCTTATAGGGTTAAAATCCTGAAAATTATTGAACATTTGGCAGTTACGAGCAGAGCTGAAGTGGGATTTATCCCCAAAAACATTTGATATACAATGATATGATACCAGTTTTTTGTGTGGACATTTTTGGTTCAAGGGTCAAAAAGTTTCTGTTGCATATAAATAGACCTGTAAGTGTAACTGATATTAGATTTCAAAAATGTCAAAAAAGAAAGATTTTTTGCAGAAATTCATGCTTTAAGCTGTAATACAGCCATAATGACTGCCCAATTAGTTTTACTTGAAGAGATTTTAAAGTAAGTTTTATATTTTCCTCTTCATTCAGTAGCTGTTCCAGGTGTGATTTTAGCACCAGAGCTGTCATTGTTTAGACTGATTATCATTCATTGTGAAGTAGTGTGTTTGTGCAGTCACTGGGATGTGGTTTGTATGAATGAATACTGAAAAGTTTACACACCTTTGTGAATGCATGCTTGTGTAATGGAAAAGTGACAATTACTGAGAAATCACTGAGGACAGTCCTTTGTGTACAGCATAAAAGTTTGAAAAATTCCACTTAATGTTAAAAACATAATCACAGACTGTTAATTGTAACTGAACACTTTTGTGCATGAAAACAACCTATTGTGTTGCGTCTTTACTGACTTGGTTTTGGAAATAGATGTGTGTTGATAGGATGTTGTGCAAACTGGTATCCTCTGAAATGGCAAATAATGACCATTTTTGCAGTTTTTTGATCATCACTTCCACATTTATTGGTTAATTTACAACTCTGAGTTTGATATTTCCTTCAAGATAGTCAAAATAATGCATTTCTGATTATATTTGTTGGGTGGAATTGCAGGCAGAGTAATCAGTTGATATATATTATTGTCATTATATTGGCTTTTAAGAATCTATTATTGGTCGATCTCTATTTCATGTACTCTTTCACTTTTTACTGGTTTAATGCTGTTGGACATTAGCCTGGTCAGCCATTCAGTTTTCTCAGTGTATTCAGTACTGAGAAAACAGTCTGAAATTGGGCCAATCGTTGTGAAATATGCACAATCTATTCTATTCTGACCAATCACATGTTTGGGGGGCGGGTGTTTCGCAATGTGTCATATACGCACCAACTTCTTTTTGTCAGTTCCAAGTCTGCAAATCTCTTTACAACTGATGTCAGTTCTTTACTTGACTCAAAAGTAAGGATTGAATTACAGATTTCACCCTGTATTCTTAAACTTCTCGGATGAAAGCGTCACATCCATTTTATCTGTGATTGGTTTACTTGGTGCCTGGAAGTCCTGCCTTCATACTTGGATTTGAGCTGCAATTCCAGACTGATTTTTCTCATTGAGAAAGACAGATGACTGGCCAGACTAGTTCTACATACACATTGGTCAGATAACGTTAAAAATGCTTAACCCTATAACGTCAAACGTGTCATATTTGATACATGAGTTTTGAAGCCCTCTACATGATCAGTGTGATTTTTTTTTCTTGAAAAACCTGATGTGTACAATTAGATACATGCAATACATGGATAATCCACTAGGGGGGAGGAATTCATTCACCAGAGGCCTTTCCCGTGACACTACAAGATTCAGTTAATGAGGAAAGAGGCAGAACTTTGCCAGTTTTGAAAAGAAAAACACAATTTGTTAGACACGTTTGTGTTATGTTTTTGTTTGTTCAAAAATAATAACATTTGAGTATTGAGACCCGATGTATCAAATATGAAACAAAATTGAAACTCATACATGGAAACTGATATTTGGAGAAAAAAAAAGTTTTTGGTTCTTCAGAAGGACCAATAAAGAACTGGAATTTTCTGTCAATGATTTAATGGTTCAGGCTTTACAGCTTTAATAAATAAACTCACCATTGTTATTATTTTAATCAATTTCAGTGCCAAATCTTTGTGCAGGTGTAAAGTTTTTCATTTCCTGGTCTCTGTGTAGTTCAGACATTGCATGAATAAGCACATCAGTTCATGTTAACATAGGCTTTTTCTTTGTGTTTTCTTTTTTTCATCATGGCTATGCAAATACCTGGCAACAAACAGCTACACCACCTCCATATTTCAATGCATGAATACAGATTTTCAAATTTTTAACTATCTAATCCCCTCCCCTGAACTACCTGCATCTCATCCTGTCTCTTTTGTCATCAGCAAGGGAGTGGCTCGTAAGGGGAGTGCTGCTGTGTGTCCCCTACACCTAGGTCAAGAGCTCTGCAGCACCTAAGTAAGATATGTACCAATTAAAGCCTCCTGCGCTTCATCTCAGCCAAGATAATTCACTTAACCCCAGGCTCGCAGCTGACAGGTAGCATTTGTTTACACATCCCTCCTTGTGCAAGCTGCATGGCCCCGTCCTCTACATGGTATTAAAACAACCTGCCTCCTACCACACCCCCACATACTGCGTTCTGATTCTCTGTTTCCATGGAAATCTGCCCTAGGAGGTCTTTGCATCTCCTAACCTTGAAAGTACCACGAGTAGGTTTGAGTCTGAGAATATACTGTTGTCAGGATGAAGTGTCATAACGGTAATCAGTGCCACATTTGATACCCCCTTTGAGCTCCTTCCTGTCTGTGTGTTCATTATTTCCCCTCCTGCTGCGTTCAGTGCCTAAGTTACCAGCATGAGAATAGAATTAGAAGATTGCACAGAAAATGGAGCCAGAGATATCCCAATTTGGAGCAAATTAAAGCATGAGGCAGATTATTATAGCTACCTATTTTGTTGCCCTACAGTGACAGTTATTCTTCACAATTAATGCAGTTTCTTAACCTAATAAAAGGGTTTTATTACTAAAGCACTATATAAAATGTTCATTTGAAGGGAAATAACAGGGCCTCAATCATATTATTTCATTGCTCTAAGAATACACTGTCTGCAAAACATTATATTTTACATGACTGAGTTTTTGCTGATGGCGTAAAAGTACATTAGACGGATATTCGACAATAGAATTGCATATTCTGTATATATTTACAGCTTCTTTAATGCATTCATAAAGTTCTGCGTAGGAGTGATGTGATGAAAGTGATGATGCAGTAGCAGAGCAGCTGCATTGCCTTGGAGCAGCAAAGTAAAATGGTCTAAAATAGTGCAAAGGTGTTAATGCAGCACCACAGCCTCACATCATAAATAGTCTTCCACTAAGCTCAGTCTTCACACTGAATGTTGATGTAGACTTTGTATGCTTCGCCCGTGCTCTGCCACAAACGATTATGAGACAAACCATGTGTTATTTATGGTGCGCTGATTTAATGTGGCAAGGAATTGAAGGGAATGTCCTCTGTCTTATTTGAATTTCGACTAATAAGATACAATTTATGATTCTTCCTGACACTTGACCTTCAGATGAGGTCAGAGGTGGAAGGGGAGCCCATACATGACAGTGTGAACATCATGTAATTTATGGATTTTACTAATAACTCTATCCTTGTGTTCACCCACCGAGGTGCTATAAAAATGAATTGTGCTGAGGGGGTCACAAGAATGTCATGATGGGGTTTAGGAGGAGAGTGTAAGAGGCAGGATAATAGACGCTGCTGCTTAGCAAGTCAGGGACGCATAATCACTTTATACTTTATCGTGAATTAGCGCATGATATTATTTGATGGACTCATCAGAACTACATTGTGAATGCAGATATTTTCAGCACCTTATCACTCACATTGTCTTTTTCTGTCATTCTTACATTTAACGTGCATATCTTCAGTCCCCCCATGACTGATTGCTTACCCAGCAGCACCTCCTCCTCCTCCGCCCCCCCAGCACCTTCTCTCCCTGGCTGCGTCCTGTAGGATTTCAGCACCGAGTGAAATATCGTTTTATCTCTTACAACAACAAGTTAAAACATCAATGAACCAGAGCTTAAAGCCTAATACCTCTGTTCTCAAGCGTTTTTCCTCTGATAAAGCACACCAGCATGCCAGAGCCCTGTATTCCCACACAGAGTCAAGTGGAGGAGGAGTGTGTGTGCAGAGTTCAGGTGTGGGTGGTTTGTTGGTGAGAGAAGACAGTGCAGCTGGTCGGGGTCACTGTGGCTTGGTGAGCTGAATAACTATGAAAGGTTTTTGGTAGCACAGCACGAGGGTGGGATAGAAGGGGACACGCCTTGTCTGGCTTTAGCAGCCTTGTAGACCATATCTGGTTAAAAAACTGCATTTAACAAGTTCCTCCAGAGCAGAGGGGCCACAATCCTTCACTTAACAAGCTCATTATTTCAGATTGTTTTTGTCTTTTAGTCCTCCTCAGCTGTGGTGCCAGGGAAAGGGATGTTTGATGTGTGTCTCTGTTAGACTGTTGTACAAGGGTCTTTTAGAGGGAAGGCTGATAATGCATCTGCTAATGATGTGGTCCTTGCTTATGAGGATCATTGCCGTAATTCTGGGTCGTCTGCATGAATATTCAGAGCCTTTGTCTCGGAAACAGAGGTGGGAGCTCAAGGTTACTTCAGAGGGCAACAGAGGACAAGTTTTAGAGTCACTCCTATTTCCAGTCAGGTTTTATCAGCAAAATGAACCTACCTGGGAAACAGAATAGGAGCCACTTTTGATCAGAGCTGCTGTAAACATGGATTTTACAATTGAATTGGTTTAGTGGGGCCCTTAAAAACTTAAGAAGGTACTGAAGAAGTACCCTGAAAGACTTTTTGGTTTTATTTAAATTATTTCAGGGAGGGTATTTTTTCCACTTCATATAATTCTGTATCCAAGAAATTTGTAGAAAACATCAATCGGCAAACTACAGCGTTTTTAGACCGTTGTTACCTTTAAGCTTTTAGGAAATGAACTATATTATTACTCCAGCTCCTTCAACTGTATGTTGAATCACTAGCCTAAAATATCTGCATCTCTCAGGATGAAACCTCAGTCTCAACAATTCATCACTGTTTCACTGCACAGCAGTTAAAATCAATAGTACAGTTATAGTGAGTGGAATTGACTGAGTGTGAAAATGCAATCAAACAGCAACTATTACCCTCAAACATAGATACTACAGAGATGAATGATGTTTACAAATCCCCTGAAATTCAGTTTGCATTGTTATATTAGTTGTTTCAGTTATTCTGTAAAACTGTTCCCCACGAAAATGTAATTTTGTCAACCCACTTGAAAGAATATTGCATTTTCTGTCAGAATTTGAAGCATGTTTGTAAATGATTTTTAGCTCATTTATGGCAGATCCATTTTTAAAATAATGCTAACAGAGCAGCTTTGTCAGAAATAGCCTAACAGGAGTGCTGGGTGTCCAGTGTGTTCAGGTTAATATACTTGAATCTGATTTAGCCTTTTTGCAACTCTGTTTTTCATGTTGACCAAGCCTTTTGTTTTGCAGGACCAAGATATAAATGAAGGTCATGAAATACTGAATGCATTCAGGCAATGGTTCAGAATACAGGCAGAATAATCCAGTCTCCTTGAAGGTGTGGCAGTGAATGAAGATGTGCGACAGTACTGATATCAACAGCTGTGACAAACCTGTAACAACAGCCACAGAAGGAAACTCTTACAGCGACCCAATTAGACCTTTGGAGATTTCAATTACCACCTTGATGGGGTTTTCAAGATCAATAACAAAGTGTGTGTCTGATGGTGAGGGATACAAGAGACTTGTACTGCACCATCACTTTAGAACAACAGTGACTCCAAGACCGTGGTTATTGTTGCACATAGATGTGTTTCTCTGGCAATCACACCTGTGTATGTTGTGATATGTATGTGTTTCATACACACCAATATGAACTGGTACACAGCCTACATGAGCTATCATTAGGGTTAGGGGTTCAAATAGTGTAGAGGCACCCAAACAAGATTAGAAAATGTCACACACTCCCTCCTTAGCCCACTCCTTTTTTTCTTTTTCTTTCTCTTCCTCTTCCGCCAGCATCTCGTTCAGAAGAATGAAGACAAGACAGAATCAACACAGAGCCAGACACCGACACGGCGCTCTCGAGCGCATACTAATCTAAAACAACATTGCATCTCAGCAACACATTTTATTCCCTGCCCACCGAGGCGTATTTAATGTGAGATAGGGCTCTGCAGATCTCATCACTTAGGGAAGGTTGTGGCCTGCATCTACAGCCTTCCCTCCTCCCCCTTGTGCAGATTCACATCACTTCCACCCTCAAATTGGAAGTGACAGGCCACTCAGGCAGAGGTGTCTGCACTCCCCCCAACAGCAGCCATGCAGCCCTACTCAGAACTGTCAGCTTGATTACTTATCAGCAGGGTGGGGGGACCTAAGGAAAGGAGATGTCCAGCTGGAGACAGACCACTAAACACAACGTCTGTCCTGGTGCCTCTCGGGTGCCAATACATAAACCACCTGTCCCCGAGTGCAGCCTCGACACCAACCTGTGTGTCTCTATCACTGTCCTGCTGTCCTCTAGTAAAACAACTCACATCGTCATCTGACATCTTTCTTCTCTGCTGATTTTATTGGATTTGGTGGGATTTATTGTTCCTCAGTCTTTCTCTTTCTTTCTTTCCACCAGGTGGTTTACAGGTTTACTCATCACTACAAGATATACAATACAATGGTTCACATTTTGCATATTTCTTTTTCTTTCTTTCTTTTTCTTTCTTTCTTTCTGTCCCCCAAATCAGAGGTGGCAAATTTACACACATTCATTACTCAAATAGTAACACAAAGTAGCATAAAATTTATCTGATTCAATTTCTCTGTTCTTATAAAAGTGAAAAAGTACAAAATATAGTAAATTATGAAAGCAAAAGTAGTCCTTTGAAGCTTTATCAGCTGTGTAAAGTTAACTGACCCTCATGTCATATTTATGTAATTCTGAAACTATTCTGGGAATAAAACAAAAATCAATATACTGAAAATAAACATCCCTCCGAATGTGCAAAGTTTTCAGTGTCGGCACCAGAAATCAAAACATTTTGATGGATTCACTCTGTGGTCCGGCCCCTTGTGCTTTTACATCTTGTTTGTTTTGTGTGAATAAACCAAAAGGTTGATGTTTCTATGTATTACTGTCCAATGATGTTGAAAAGGGGCAAAATAAAACTAATCAATAATTTCTACAAAATGCGTCTAAATTAAATAATGAGCCTAGAAAGAGTAGATATTTGTGTTAAAACATGGGGAATAAAAATAAATCCTCAAGAAAAGAACAAATACGTGAACGACATCTCCTTTTTCTTTTCCTCTTTTGCCTTTTTCTTCTCCTGTCTCATGCTCTGTGCCTACTTACGGGGAACGCATCTCATTTACCAACTTTTCATACTTGTGGCAGCTCATTACACAGATAGAGCTACCTGCCTTACCTCTGTGGACAAGTAGAACAGTAGCGGTGGTTCGCCTCTGATCAAAAGAAGAAATATGCTTAGTGATAGGAAGTGTTTAATTATTAGAGCCTCTGCAGCAACTTACTCTCTTCCACAAGGACAAAAATACATGTTTACTTAAGTGCTGAGTTTCTTGTCTCTCTTCTCTTCTCTTTCCCCAGGTGTAAAGCTTGCAAGCACTCCACGGCAGTCTAGAGAGGTGCGTGTTTACTCCACTTCTCCCAAAACACAGAAACACAGTTTGCCTCCTCCTGTTATCTATTGCAAAAAAAGTGATTGTCAGCCTTGTACCTCTCAGCGTGTCTGATAGCATCTGTGTAGAGAGGCTGACCTCACACTGTGCACCGAGTCAGTCAGACTTTACGAAGTAAACGGACGCCGCTGAACGTAGATCTTCAGGGTGTGATTGAGATCAGATTTTTGTCATTAGGAGTTTCCTACGCTGCCAGGGTTTCATCAAATGTTCTAGTTATACTAAATGTAATGTAAGAGAAACAACATGAAGTTATAACTAGCTTTGTTTTGATTCATTTGTTATAAAGAACACATGACTGCATCTCACAAACTGAGAGGTACATAAAGGAATCATTAGTATCTTGTCTCACACACATTCGATGCTTTTGTCTTTTTTACGATTTCCTTATCTTTTATCCATTTATTTAATTTTGTTCAATACATTTTTAATCCATTGTTTTTCAGTTGTTACTGTTAATTAAATGGCATAATCCGTAATGCTGTGATTAATATTCATGCCATAGTGTTCTAAATTCAATTTAATAATAAGCTCAGTAACAAATCACATCAAATCTTAAATGTATAGCACTGTTCATATTACTTGAAAGACTGTGCATCTATACAAAAATAAAGAAAAGTATTAGCAATCACTGAAATACAATGAGATGAAAAGATCAATGCATACTGCTTGGAATGTTAAGTGTGTAAACACACAGGATAATAGACTGAGAAATGATCCGTTGTTAAAGGCTGATGGATGATTGTCCATGTCATCCACACAACTTTGCAAACCTTTCTGGCATGTTGAGTTTTTTTTATCCACTTTATTATACATTAGGGTGTATGAATTTGTATCCCAGTGTCCAGATTCAACCAAATGAAAGCTATATAATGTAGTTTGTTGAAGAGACAGCAGCAACACGGTTGACCTCAGGACGGTCTATGTACAACGTTCCTATTTTATATCAGACGTGGCAAGCTCACTGTTGTATCTTCTCTCTGCTGGCCTTACCTTGCTCTCATCTTTTCTGCGAACATCAGTACCGATGAGAGATTCACATCAGAGCAAACCCTGAAGAACGTGATGTCTGGTGTGTAGGCTGCTGCCCAGTGCTCGCCTTGCACATTAAACAGAAAGAGAAGAACCACTCCCCCCTTTTTTCAATCCAGATGTCCCTGTGGATGAAAGAATGTGACCATTTAAGTCATAAGGGGAATAAGCCAAGATTCATGATGGTCTCATTACCTTGTCTGTTGTAAAATTAAAATTATACATCCAGTCCATTGGCTTTATGATGCCATTACAACATTTAATTGAAATAAAATGTCAGAATGCATGATGGCCCTGGGCATCATCTGATGGTAATCAAGCAGTAGATGATTCTAATTTAGATCCCCCATTAAGTGTTTATAAGACATTTATATGATATTACAACTTCGTTTATTGATAGCTCTTGGATGGCATTGGACAGTGTGTGACATCAGCCTGAGAGAAGTTAGACCTTTTTAAGATGTAGTGAAACAGCACCATCAAGTGGCTTATTGTAGTATGTAATGCTCTATGTTAAAGATATGTGTAAAGGTGGATGTTTAGCTAATGATTCTCTGTAAAAAAAAAAAAAAAAAAAAAAAAAACCTTGAGTAAAAAGTCTATGTTACATCCGTAAAATAAACATTATCTAAAACTGTTTGTGTTTGTGCAGCTGTAACAACTGTCTGCTAATGTCTACTATAACCTTTTTTATCTTTGTCTTATAGACCCTTTCTACTCAGGACAAAGATGGAGGAAAATCCGACACCACCTTGGACCATCTGGCAGAAGAAGGAAACTGGTCCAGTCCGATTCCTCCCATGCAGTTTCCAAATTTTGAGAGGAGTAAACAGTCTGTCACCATCGGATCCACTAATCAGCAAACTGTTTCCCTTCACATCACCAAAATAAACCACAAAATGTTAAAAACAAGTACCCTGATCCATCACACCACCAACGTTTCTCCCTCTCCTTCAACCTCGTCCTCTTCATCCTCAGCTCTTTTCACCTCAGGCTCTTTTTCCCTTGAGAGCTGGAGGAAACTCTCCAGCAACTTAGAAGCACGCAGACAACTAATGAAGAACATGTGTGCCAAGTATAAAAGCAGCATTTCCAAGACCATTACACGTGATCATGTGAAACAAATTTATGTGGAGGATAAATACAAGTTGCTGTACTGTGAGGTGCCTAAGGCAGGTTGTTCCAACTGGAAGAGGACCCTGATGGTCCTAGCGGGCCAGGCCTCTAATGCCCGCAGCATCACACATGACACAGTCCACTACAACAACCATCTAAACAGGCTAGACAGCTTTGATCACAAGGAGATCATGCACCGTCTGCAAACCTACACAAAAGTCGTGTTTGTCCGAGAACCTTTGGAGAGGCTGGTGTCTGCTTACAGGGATAAGTTTGAGAATCCCAACAACCACTACCACAACCTGTTTGGGAAGCCCATCATCTCCAAGTACAGAGTTAACCCTTCCCAAGAGGCCCTTAGGACAGGCAACGGTGTCACATTCAAGGAGTTTGTCCAGTATTTGCTGGATGTCCACCGTCCTGTGGGTATGGACATCCACTGGGAGCTGGCCAATCAGCTCTGCCACCCGTGTCTCATAGACTACGACTTCATAGGCAAGTTTGAGAACATGGAGGAGGAGTCCAACCTCTTTCTGCGAATCACTGGGGCTCCAAGGAACCTCACACTGCCAAGTTTTAAGGATAGAAACCCAAAAGACAAGAAGACCTCCAGTCAGATCACAGAGAAATATTTCACACAGGTCAGCAAAGGCCAGAGACAGCGAGTCTATGACTTTTATTACATGGACTATCTGATGTTTAATTACTCTAAGCCTTTTAAAGATATATATTGAATGACTCCTGTCAAGAGTCTCCTCCAATCACAGTCACATTCCACAACATCTACATCTCTATCATTGTAATAATGCAACCACTATTAAAAAAAAAAAAAAAAAAAAAAAAAATCACACTCGCTGAATCTTTGCATCTCTGCAAAAAGATCAGATAAACCAAACTTCCTCTGACTTTAACAAAAGCTGCTTATCATTAATCATTTTATAGACTATCTCAACTATTACGTAATTATAAAGAAAAAAAGGTTTGTGTGGTATTACGTACTCTAAATTGTCCAAATGAAATGTGTGTATTCACTACTAGTTCCTGGTTGGGGTATAAATTCTAAAACTATACATTTTATGCCTATAAATAAAGTGTATTATTGTTCAGCAGGCTTTAAATTATACCTAACTGTGAGTCAAATAGCATTTGCAAAAGCTTTATATGGGTTGACAGGGTGGTGATGGTTTCTGTGTACTTACGTTAGTGAATTTCTCTTTTCCAATCAATATCTGAACTATTATTGTTTTGTTAGCCACCAGCAATTACTGTTTTACATAGGTCATAATTTAAAAAAAAAAAAATTACAACACAGATTAGTTTAATTCTATGTTTAGAGGAGTGATACCTCTGCATTTAGGAAGAAACTGTCTTTATTAACCATCACTATCCACCCACTATGTTCTACAGTTTATTAAAATTAACCCTTCACATTTAATAAATTATACATTTAAACTGGAAATATTTGCTCTTTCTATTTGACTCAAAACAAGTTAGGTGTCAGTATACCTCTATGTATAAATGCGTACTAATACAGATACTTTGTGTCAGTGGTTTACTAAGCTGCTTACTATGCTTACAGAGCATAAACCTTAATATAATGAAACCGTATAAATAGTATAGATCTTTAAAATGTGTCAAGTGCTGCCCACCTAAAAGCTCTTTACTCCTACTTGTAGCATTTTTGTTTTCTTAACTCTGTCACTTTATGCTTCACACTAACGTCAGTTCTCATTACAGATGTTTATGTGGGTGTTGTTAAATGACATCCAGATACTTGCAGGGTACAGAGTGTTGCAGACAATATCGAATGAAACAGATGACATCCGATGATGGTATATAAAACACAAAGCAGATGTTCAGATAAAAACGAACAGTTTGGACATTTGATCAGGACTGAGGAGAAAAGAGGAACCTGTAATCACATACAAATCTCACACTAGCACAGTGACATTGTACCCTCTGTATGTATCCCATCTATTCTACACTATTACCTTTTTTCAGACACTACTGTGTAAAACTGTACAATGGGCATTCAAATGAATATATATTTTTCTATGTATTTCTAAAGTATATATATATATATATATATATTCAGTGCTTCTTGGTGAAGTTATGTTTATCTCCTTTTAGATGTCATAGGTTTTACCTTAGGAAACACCAGTGTCATGACTGTCTTGTAACTAAAGAGTTTCTTTCCAAAACAAAAAATATCCACCAGCAGAAAATTACAAGTCGACCTCTCAAGGAAGTACATGACTGCACAAACTAAGGTAAAATAAAAAGTGTAGAAGATGACTAAGTTTGGCTGCTGAATTGAATGAATTGAATTGAGAACAC
Source organism: Sphaeramia orbicularis (assembly GCF_902148855.1). Classification (NCBI taxonomy): domain Eukaryota; kingdom Metazoa; phylum Chordata; class Actinopteri; order Kurtiformes; family Apogonidae; genus Sphaeramia; species Sphaeramia orbicularis. Next base: position 35,819,083 of record NC_043959.1, read on the forward strand.
TTGGTGCTTTGAAGTTAGTTAGTTTTTTTTTTTGTTTTGTTTTGTTTTTTTTAAAGAAAATGGATATGTGGGATTTTGGAAATTAGCTCTTTAATTACTTGTCCCTGATCTGTTTGGTCTCTTACTAGGATAATAGACCCTGTACAGATGAGCTGCATTCAACCTTGTTACATATCCTAGCTAATGACATTTGTACCCACAGCAACTCCACAGTCTGTGTGTATGTGTGAGTGCGTGTGCATGTCTGTGTGGTACTGAATACGCTGTTAAGATGCATTACAGCGTTTTCCATGCATCCCTTGGAAACATAAATACACACATCACTAGAAGACACACTTTGCAGGTATGATTTCCCGTGTGTAACTTTATAACACTGCTATATACAGTATATATTTCCAATGCAACATTCAGCTGGCACGAAAATCATGAACCCTTTTCTTTTCTTAAATACTAATAAATGTAGTTTAGGCAAGAAAACAGTTTGCTTGAGTGGAGATCAAATAGAACCAATTAACTCACACACATTATAAGATACCCCCCCCCCACAAAAAAAAAACTGTATAAATATTTAATTTGAGATTAAAAGAAAGAAAGAAACAGAGAAGATTCCATCTGACTGATTAGTCTGATTGTCCAATTATAAAGGTCATTTAGAGTAAGTATATGAAGCCAAGGTTTCTTTAAAATACTAATATTGAATATTTCTTCATTTACAGTTTTATCATGCTGTACAAGGCTAAAACTAAAAAGCAGGAAAAAAATGATGAGGACAAAAACACCAAAATTACAGATAAATGAATGAAAATGAGGCTAAATCCACAAATAGAAACCCTAGACAAACTAAATTCATCGTAAAGTGGAGACAAGACAACAAATTTTATGTTTTTGATGCCAGTGAATTTGTTAGTTGTAAACACGACTGGTATCTTTTAGAGTGGAATTCATCTATATGGGTTTTTACAGCTCACTGGGAATGTATTTTATGTACCAAAATACTTCATATAGACATGTATTTGCCCCTATTTGTGTTATTTAAATCTATTAACACTATAATCCACCTTTCCAAATACAGACCAATTATTTTGTTGGTATTAACCTACGTGGTGCGTTGGCTTTTGCAGTGAAATCTAATCTTTGTTTTGGATGTGGGCAAATTCTAAAGGTATCACTAATCCATGGGGCAAAACAAATATTGTGTTTTGATAAGTTTTCTTGGCAAGTGGGTGTAGGGACAGATTTTTTAAAAACACAATTACAGTAACAAGTGAATGTATAACTGTTTATCGTTGGTGCAAAAGTGTATAAAATATTATCCTAAGCCATTTGCCTTATTTTACACTGCCAATCAAATGGTGTTTTTCAGGAAGACATTCTTCTGGATGATGGGTGTCTACTAATAAACTATCTTCAGCATTTTCAAAATGCCTCTTGTTTTCTTGTAGCTGTGTCCTTAATTTATTTTCCCATCAGGCTTCCTACACTCGGACTAATGAGGTAAAGAGTAGGAGAATGAATAGGAAATATAGCCTTGAACAAACAAATGAATGCATGAATAATAAGATTATTATTTATATAAATAATGTCATGGACATGCATTTGTAAACCATGTACATGTATTAATGGTCTTATTTACATGCATTATCATTAAAATGCATTTATAGCACAAGATGCACAATAATGTCCCAATAAAGGTCCCAACGTTCAGAGTTGCATTCATATATATGTATGTTAAGATCTTGTATTGATGACAAGAGATTCAGACCACTACATGAAGTCTTCTCCAGCTCATCCTAAAGATTCTGAGGTGAAGGTCTGGACTCTGTGGCCAAACCACGTGTCAGAATGATGTCTCATACTCAGCACATGCACTTGCTGCAATGACACAGTCTATCTTTCTTGAACCAGTCTTTCACAAGCCTGATGAGTCTAATAAATCTTAGCATTGTCATCTCAGAGTGTATCTGTGCTATCAAGATAGAAAAAAAAAATTCAAGCCTGGTCATTCAGTGTATTCATATAGTTGCTGACTTCATTTTATGGACAGATAATGTTTGTAGAACCTAGACCTGACTGACTGAATCAGCCCCAGATCATAACACTGCCCCTACAGGCTACAAGGCACAAGGCATGATGGGTAATCACTTCATCCACCTGTTTTCTCACTCTGACGCATCTATCTCTCTGCAATAAGGTCAGTCTGGACTCATCAGACCACATGACCTTTTTCCATTGAAACACAGTCCACTTTCTATGTCCTCTATCAAATTAATAGTTGTATAAGAAATGAGAAGCTACTCACTATTAGTTAAAGGGTTAAAGAACTTGTAGCAGAAACATATTAATCACTGCAGTAATTATCCAATGGAAGTGTCTCACTTATTTCCTGAGTTACAGTATATCCAAATTAGAGCACTTTTTTCCTGGGCAGCATATACTACAATGAAATACTGTATATTGTCATTCTAAACTCAAAGCAAATGGCAGAAACAAAAGTAAGTTTTGACTGAAAAAGAATGAGGTCTTTAATTGTGGTTCTTTTTTTTGTAGTTTTTCATTGTTTTTTCCTTTTTTATAATGTATGATGTGTAATAAAAGCATAATGTTAGTTAAAAGTTGCCAAAATGTACACAAATCAGCAGACTGAAGGGTTGATTCTTAGTGTTACCAATAGAACAAGTAGTTTCTCAAGTGAGTCCATAGACATTATCTATTCTAGCAATCCTGTTGATTTTGTTAAATGTAAATAATTACAACACAGAACACATAGCTTGCCAAAACATCTGTATAGTAGTCTGTCATGATGCTGCTGCTGCTGCACAGACATGCAGGTAAATAACATACAGTACAGCATCACAAAGTAAGAAAACAGTAGCAGTATAAGTTACATAACAGAAATATGAAAAATTTGAGTTTTCCAGCATCTGGGTGCTTCTATGAAACTGGGTTCATTTTGGTACCTGGCACTTTGCCAGCTTTTTAGACCCAATAATAAAAGAGAAATTTAGACATATTTCCCCCCGCACTGTAAAAAAGAAAAAGTTGAGAAAACGTAAAATGTCAAGGCAACATGATGCAAGAGATTTTTGAGTTTTCTTCACTACAATATTCTCATTGTCCCAACTTTCTTTTCAAAGTTATGAAAGTTGATTCAACTATTAATCACTTGTTGTTACAACTTAAAACTATGAGTTAAAACAAATACTTATTTTATATTATCAGTACAAAAAAACTTGTCTTAACTGGTTAAACACATTTCTGCTTTGTAAAAACATCAACTATCAGTTAAAACAACTCAAAAAATTACATTATCCATTCAAAAAACCTTGCTTTCTTTTGTCAAAGGAACATACCATTATTACAGATGAGAGGTAGGCCTTCCTTTAGGACAGAGGTAGGCAAATCCATCCTGGATTTGAATAGCACTGCTTTAGGAGAAGCCAAATCTTTGCGAGGAGTGAGGATTTCCAAACTAGTCCAAGCAAAGCCACTCTGACTCAGGGTGTTTGAAGATGGTCTCTCCAGGAACAGGTGTTCTGGGTGTTGGGACCTTTGACCCCATTAGTGGAAGAGGCTTTGGCACACCTGTGTGGCCTGATTGCTGTATGACGTTCAAAGTAGGTACCATGACTGAGGTGAATGGGTAAGACTGTCGCCATGACCCCCCCCCGCCTGGTCCAACTGACCAGCTCTTTGAGTTGAAGAGCAAAAATAAGTGGACATAACTAAATGGGGTTGTAACATTTTGCAGTGTATATAAATAAAGGAAAATGTCTGTTGCTGTAATTATATTTGAAAAATGCTCAATAAATAGATATTGAATAAAACAAAGCACAACTGAATGTTATCTGAAATCTTATTTATTTTGTGCCAAGAGCTCTCTTCTTAGACTGGTCCAGTTTCAGCACACTGTAAAAACCATGTTTCCCTCTTCCACCACACCTGACCGTCGTTATCAGGCTTCTGCAGAGCTTGATGATAGAATTATCATTTGAATCAGGTGTGTTGGAAGAGGGATCCATCGAAAACATGCAGGATAGTGGCTCACCAGGACCAGGGTTGGTGACCCCTGGTCTAGTTCAAACTTGTTCAGACCATGTGTGCATGCGCACGTCATTCATCTATGGCAGGGGTCGGCAACCCTGGTCCTACAGAGCAACTATCCTGCATGTTTTAGATGTATCCCTCTTCCAACACACCTGATTCAAACGATAAGCCTATCATCACGCTCTGCAGAAGCCCGGTAATGACCATCAGGTGTGTTGGAAGAAGGAAACAGCGTTCCAAAACTTCTTTGGAGCTAAATAATTTGGATGTGGAGGACCGAAGTACGACAGCATTAAAAGTATTTAGTCATGAAAAGCCACAGCTAAGCCTACTGAAGTGTTTTCACTTACTCTGGAGGGTTGTCTGCTCCTGCTGCGGTCACCCACACAACTTTATTCCACACAAAATCGTCTGGTCCTATGAATCCCATCCAGTTTGGCCAAAGAATCCATCCAGTTCAGTGGACATTTTCGGTTAGCTAGCAATTTCCGTTGGTGAGCTCTCCATCCCATTAGGAGAAAAATGTCCCTTTTCCATTGTGTTTGTCCTTGTGTGTCAGCTGGTTTAGGCACAGAAGAGGACTAGAGTAGGACTGCAGCAAAAGTTTGTATTTTCAAGCCAACAATTGTTCCAGGCCCTCACTGCGGAACTGAGTTCTGTTCACGTTCAAGGAGGCACACGGAAACAATACATGAGGCGTTCAGGAACAATTAGAATAATTAGGAAATTACAACACTTTTCAAAATCGTCAAATATTCAGAATATTCAAATGCAACATAAAAAGAATTAATGGCGGTGTCTGTGAACCATGTCTGTGAACCATGTAATCACAATCCTACATTTTAAACTCTGTAATTATCTATATTTCCCACACTTGCCCATCAACACATCACAACACTTTGCACCATGTGCTCAGGTAGTTTTGCCGATGAGGTCTGACGTTACATTTTGGTGCATTATGGGAAGTGAAGTTCTTCTCCTGCAAAGTTACTATCAAATCCGCCACACTTTAATCATATACTTCTAGAATAAGGACAAAAGTAAGCCTACTCACCAAATGCCTTTTTTTTTTTTTTTTTTGGCTTTTTTAGGTGCTTTGCTTAAATTTCTGTCAGCACCAACTGATAGTGACAATGCCACCTCCTCACAAGCTGAAGGTATTTATCAGGCTACATGGAATTAGTAACATCACAGTCTAGGACAAAAAAATCTTATCATTATTAAATCTATCACAATCAGTACTAGTTGCATATTATTATATAATAAATAGGGCTAATAATAATAATAATAATAATTTTATTTGTTTATCCTTTTATCATCAGTAGTACTAGTACTAAATGCACCAGATAACAGGAAATCGCATCTGGATTTTATTTTTCTTCTTTGGTGATTCGACCACCACATCTTCGTGTATTAGGGGCCTCACTTTACTTTCTGGCCTAGGGCCCCCAGATATCTTGAAACGGCCCTGCTCTGAGCCATCCCAAAATTAATGAATTTTGAATGAAATATTGGGGCCAAAAATACGACCAAAATTGGGACATGAAAATCTACATAGGTGTCAGTGGATTTGATCTGGAAAACATGGCTTGAAATGGCCTTATATACCATGATAAATAAAGACACTGTGTTAAATTTGATGATCCTAGTTGGTTTTCCAATCCAGACCTGTGGGATTTTCATGAATGGACAGTCTCATTCCATTTTGTGTGTAACCCATCGTGTCCACTGGTGTTACATGCAGAACCTGCCCATTTAAACACAAATAAATCCTGAGTGATTTTGCAATAGTGGTCATTTTTGTGAAACACTCTGCCTTGCATAGTTTGATTTCCAAGATGTACCTGTGAGAGAATAAAAGGATATTCGAAAAATAGGAGCATGTCATTTTCATGTCCTTTTTACTGTCCTACATGCAGATTTTTGTATAAAAAAAAAAAATATTTAAAAAAATATAAAAATATTTTTTATCTGAAAAATAGTTTCTCTTTTATCTCAGTAAATATTTATTTTTAAAATAGACCCTAAGTGCTTCCAAACTCGCTTCATAACATTAGTCTACATCTGGTTTGAATTTTTAGCCCCCATGTCCTGTTTTTAGGGACCAGTTTCATAGAAGCATCCATCTATAAATGGAGTCAATGATATTGTCAGTAGAGATTCATCTGCTCATGGATTAATCTATTTATATGATTTTATAAGTAGAGGAAAGTATCAGGGCAGATTAACCAATGACTATCTTATGTCAGATGGGATTATGATCTGTGACAAGAAATAGGGAATTCCTCTTCCAAAAATAGCTGGAGATCTGATTAAAACATCTGAGGGTAAGTATTCTCCCACATACATGAGTAGTCAAAACACACTGTGTTATGTGTAGAGCTGAAAAGTTCGCTCTGAGATGTAATTACTTTGTACAATATGGAGCACGTCTGTTAGAATAATAGGCTTAAATTCATTTCCATTTTTGATTATATCACAGTAGCATACACTGAATGTAAAGTAAGCCGCGTTGAGTGTATAAATTCTTCTTAAATGTTAAAATGAATGAAAATCTGTCACTGCATTATTTTTGTCACACCAGCATTTTGCTTTCCGATGCAGCATTGTTTTAATAAGAACAAATAGCAGCTTGCTTGTGTTGTTGTGCTGATAAATTTAAGTGTGTATGTGTGTGCGCTGGTAAGGATGTGAGATTATTTTGTGGTAGATGAATATTGCAACACAAATTGATCACTCTGTAGAGTCAGAAACTTGATTAAATGCTCAAGGCTGATTTCTGCAACAGCTATTGTATAAGTCATGAGAGCACTTTGAGGGAAGTTAAAACTGTGGAGAAAACAAAAGCCATCCATTTACCTCATTAGTGTGCGTGGAAAATCTTGACATGCTTTGAAGAGAACGTGCTTATGTAGCTAAATCAGCTTAAGGGCCCAAAGCAGACGTACAAGGGAGGCAACCAAACATCTTCCCAATGTGATAAACAACCTCGCCTTGGTTGAGAGCGCTGTAAAAAGAGACTTTGCTCCATTTTTCAAGTATTATTATTACAAGTTCCTCAGTTAATCTTCATGTTTGCCTTCAAGCCAGCATTAACATGGCTGATGACAGGTTTCTGCTGATTCTCTGACGACAGAACTGTATCACACAAGAACTCACACACACACACACACACACACACACGCACACACACACACACACACACACATGCATACACACACACATGTACAGACTTCCACTCAGCTGCTGGCAGACACAGTCTACAATAGCATCAATTGCATCAATGGCTTTGTAAAATTTTCCATTTATTGGCAGAACAAAACCAATTTGAGGGGTTGTTTCCTTCAGCTTGGATGACATTTGAGAGTCAGAAAATATTTCTCCAGACATCAATAATGTAACGTGTCTGACTCGTTCGTGCCAGGTTAATTCTCCCCTTCCACATGAAATCTTTGTTTGTTTTGGCACCGCTCTGTAGCACGCTCTAGAAACATCTCCAAGTGATAGAAATCTCATTAAAATGATTTGCCTAAGCTCTGTTATTAGTCAAGCAAAGGAAAATGACAGTAAATAACTCTACAGTGCACATCTCAAAACTGTGTTCTGGGGAGGATATATACTTCTAAACAACTAATTCTGTTTCAGAGTCCAGGCTGTTATCAAAACACTCATTATTCTAATTACAACCGCTCGTACCATGCATCGTAAGACAAAAATGAAGCTGTGATTTAGTATAATTAAATCTAAAACATATACATTTTAGTGTCTATTTGCAGGTGCATAGTAAACATGTATTCAGCTGTTTACACCTAAAAAAAAAAAAAAAAAAAAAGTATTATAATGTATAATATAAGTCACAGTAAGCCCGCAGATGTGAAGGATGAATATATCCAACATAGAATTTTCATCCAAGAGTTTGCAACGCTATGAGACATTTTCAATTTTCATTTTAAATTCTTTTTCAATTTTGGTTAAGTTAACAGACCAGAACAACATGGAAAAGACCATAGCATGGGTTAAAATAGACTCTTGTCACAGCATTAACAGTATGTTTCTGCCACAAAGCTTTTCATCATACAACAGCATAAAACATCCAGGTATAAAAATAAGTGGAGCTGCCTTTGGACCCCTGACTGTAAAGAACATCTACCCCCTTTTTTTTTTTTTTTTTTTTTTTTTTAATTTTTGACTCATGAGTTGAGCTTCCAATATCAGGAATTATTGAATTAAACTGCAGTATAATAAATCAACTACATTTGCATTTATGTTTACATGCACACATTACCTAACCTTACTCTTTGTTGGCTTTTGTTACCTCTGTTAGCAAGATAACTCAAAAAGTTATGACGGATTTTCATGAAATTTTCAGGAAATGTTGATACTGGCACAAGGAACAATTGATTACATTTTGGTGGTGATGAGGGTGGAGGGCAGATTTTTTGTTTGTTTGTCTGTCTTTTAGCAATATAACTCAAAAAGTTATGGGCAGATTTTGATGAAGTTTTTAGGAAATGCTGATACTAGCACAAGGAACAAATTATTAAATTTTGGTGGTGATCAGGGGTGGGGGGGGGGTGGCTCTGCCTTGGTAGAGGTCTTGCTTTTCAAAATTATAACTTAATTTAAAGCATTCACCTGGAGCTGGGATAGGCTCCAGCAATCCCTGTGACCCTGTGAGAATAAAGCGGGTTCAGATTACAAATTATGAATGAATGAATGAATAAATGAAAGAAAGAATTAACTGCATGTTATCTTTTCACTGCAAAACTTTAAATCTTACCAAGTGTATTTTCCTCATTTCTAGTCAAAATATCTCATCACACTTAAAATAAGACATAATCCCCTAAAGAGTAACTTATAAGTGAGATATAAGAACTTATTTTTAGACAATAGATCTTGAAAATCGTATTACAAGAAATTTTACCAAGATGATTTTCACTTGTTCCATTGGCAGATTTTTTTTTGCTTGAATGAAACAAAAAAAAACAAAAAAAATCTTGAATTAAACAAAAAAATCTTGAACTAAGCCATAAAAAATAAAATAAAAATCTGCCAATGGAACAAGTAAAAATTACCTTGGTAAGATTTCTTGAAATAAGATTTTCAAGATCTATTGTCTAAAAAAATAAGTTCTTATATCTTACTTACAAGTTACTCTTTTGGTGATTTATGTCTTATTTTAAGTGTGATGAGATATTTTTACAAGAAATGAAAAAAATACACTTGGTAAGATTTTGATTTTGGCAGTGTTCTATCCTGAGACGTATTGTACATAACCACATGATGGCAGCACAGCATCTGAAATATAGCAAACCCCAAATCTGGGTTTTGAGGAACGCTTCCCATTTATTGTTTCCATATACATTAATGTGTATTGTATTAATTTGCACGCTGGTTTTCAATTTGTTGCCACCACCTGTCATGGCTCTGGCACTGAAACACTCATGTAAGCCACTGGAAGACTTCTAATTAGCTATGTGCTGGCACTGACATGAATTATACAGCAGCTTTAATCAACTTGAATCAATAAACACAGGATCTATAATTAAGCCAGTCTGCTGAGGGCACAGTGGCTCTTTAACCTTCAGGCTATATATCTCTACAGCACTGACACGGCTGCCAGGAATAGATGAAACATTTGTGTTGGTAAAATAACGCTCCACTCTGCTTCTTCATATTCATACTTTTAAGCTCCTATAATGGCAGCATATTGCAGATGTATTTTTAATGTAAAAGCACATCAACGGTAGAAGGGAACATCTGGGTGGTGAAGCTGATGGACAGGAGGAGGATGGAGGTATGTACGAAGATGAGAGAATTAAGAGTAGATGAGGAAAAGTGATGATACGCCACCGGACGACTTAAGGCTCTGCATAAATGGAGTATATCACACTACTGAATTTACTCTGTTTGGACAACAAACAGTAATAAACATTTTGAAATCATTCCTTAAAACTCACTTTTTTAAAAATATCTGGTAATTCTGTGTGAACTCCTGTAGTTTTTAATGTTGTTATTTCTGTTTTATTTCTGTCATGCTGCTGTATTATTTTATTTTTCTGTGAATCACCTAGCGACTGTTGAGAAAAAGTCCCACATAAATAAAGTTCTGATTATTATTATCAAGATAAACCTGCCGTTTACCTAACCCATGAAGACCCAGTGCTACTTTTGTGGCAGTTCCCAAATGAATATTACTCTATATCAGGGGTCACCAATCCTGGTCCTCGAGGGCCGGAATCCTGCATGTTTTAGATGTTTCCCTCTTCCAACACACCTGATTCAAATGATAAGCCTATCATCAAGCTCTGCAGAAGCCTGATAACAACCGTCATGTGTGCTGGAAGAGGGAAACATCTAAAACATGCAGGATACCGGCCCTCGAGGACCAGGATTGGTGACCCCTGCTCAATATTTAACCTTTTTAAAGTGATTTATCACCATTGATTGTAATATTATCCTCCTTATTTTGCATTTTTTCAGTGTAAATCATGTATTTTTCTATATTTAATTCACTGATAATGTAGATGTTCAGATTAAAGTTGAGGATTATTTTATGAAAAACAGAAAACTGAAGAAAAAGTGACTCTTTCAGCAAAGATTTCAATAACTGAACAAAAAAACAAGTCCATCCATCCACTGTCACTAATCAAATTTCATGGGTTTTACTGGTGAATCAATGTTGTAGAAGATGACGGTGTTTCCACGTTCACTACGGCGCCTCTGAACGTCCAAATGGGTCATATCTGATGACCATGAAAAGACGACAAACTGCATTTTACACCAATTATTTACATGAACTGATAGGATTAGTAGATCAACAGATATTAAACAGTTTAGATCAGAAGACGATTATTGTTGCCAGTAGCTGTTTGGGTCTTTATGGGTTAAATAATAGTTTGTATAACAAATACATGTTTATTAGTACAGATAGACATGAAAAATGCATTGATTTATAGATAAAATATTATAATATAGGTTTTCTTAGGTTTGTGAACTTGTGCACCCACACATGTTGTATACTAAAACATGCTGCTAACCTTTTTTTCTGGGCACAAAAAAAATCTCTTTCAACATCTTTCCTGTACAAAATTATGATGATCTGTCCAGAAAAAGATCAGTATTAATAATACCCTGAGGCTTCCCAAATATTTCCTGAGCTGAACTAAATAAAAGTAGTTGTACTGATTGTTAATTTAGATTCAAGTTGTCAGAGATGGTAACAGTGATAACAATTTGATAACAGTGTAAGGATGAGTCAAAAAGCATTTGTTGCAACATATGTTTAGATGAGCTACGAATGTTTTAGTTCAGGATACTGGAAAGAAAAATGAAGGAATATCTCTTTACACGTATGTACAACAGAGAAAACTATCCTACCTGTTCATAAAATGAGATGAATCATTTGGCTGGACTGAACATACTGTTTAACCTTTTATCTGGCAGGTGACTGTTTTTGGTCATTTCCACACACATTACAAGACAGTGACAGGACATTGAGGCCACAATTTCAGGTCCAATGTGGTCTACAGGGTCTGTAAGGTCCACCTGTGCATGACTAGTGAGTGTACCTGCTTTGTTAGGTACCATGAAGTAATGGTACTAATGAAAGGAATGATGTTCAAAAGGAGAATGTGGATGTGGACAGGGGTCTGGATCAGCACTTACGTTGGTCTAATGTTCTAAAAGTGATGCTCTAATGCTATAAAATACATATTCCTTTCACCTTTCATGTGTTTTTCTTGTATTTTTTATATAAACTGCTTTGATTTTTTGTTTCCACTTACAGGTAAGGAACCAAATATGGTAATTTCACTGACAACAAGAAAAGCACTCGGAGAGCGCAGACCTCTGCCAAGACAGATCTGCCCCCCCCGATCACCACCAAAATGTAATCATTTCTTCCTTGTGCCAGTATCAACATTTCCTGAAAATTTCATGAAAATACGTCAATAACTTTTTGAGTTATCTTGCTAACAAACAAACGCACACGCAAACACACAAAGCAAAGTGATCACAATACCTCCTAGCAGAGGTAATAAAATATTTTGAACTAGAAAAGCACCCTCCCACCCCAATCACCACCAAAATGTAATCATTTGTTCCTTGTGCCAGTATCAACATTTCCTGAAAATTTCACCCAAATCCATCCATAACTTTTTTGAGCTATCTTGCTAACAAACCCCAATGGAAACATAATATAAAGTCTAGTTATGTCCTCCAATAATACACTAAGGCTGAAATTTTAAGTATTTCTATGAGTGCCCTATAAAGAGTTCAACACATGTTCATAAGTTGTGTGAACATCTGTGCTTAAATAACACCACAAACTTAATGAATGTTAAATTTATCTTCTTCTGATGGCCCAGCCTCCTCATCTCACCTTATACAGTTTGAATTCATATTTTTATCAACTTCTGGAAGAACACAGATGTACTATTACATTCAACAATACAGTGTTACTCCTCAAACAGAATCAACCGATGCGTGCAAGGAAAACTACCGCCCTCATGTTCAAAGCAGTTTGGATTTGGAGTGAACATGAGTATGCATCAACTTCTCTTCATGAACATGAGCATCTTCACATTTTTCATGTTATTTCCTACAAAGACCTCACATACACCCAAAAAAGCTTCCACTTTCCCTTCTTCCTGCTCTCTTTCAAGGAGAGGGGCAAGCTTTCAATGAATCACCCCCTGCTGCCCCTGCCCCTGCCGTGTTCTGAACTGTGTCTTCCCTTCGTCAAGCAGCTTGAGTAATGGAAGTGACAGAGAAGACACCTGCCCTGAACCACCGCTGACAGAGAGAGGGAGAGAACACAGGAGAGAAGTAGAGGGAGGGAGGCACACTGCCTGATGGGAGAAACACACAACGAGGCAACAAACTTGCAGAGACTATCACTTATAGTGACAGGCCAGGAGGTGCCGTGCTATTAGCAGGCCGTAGGCTAGGCCCTGAGCGCAGCCCGTCCTACCCACGATGGATGGGTCTCTCTCTCGGGACTAAATTAATACTGGGAGTCTAGTGAATTGCTTTTGGAACAATGTCCTCCTAAGGAGCTAATCAGACAGGAGTTATCTAGGAGTGCCTGTAGGCTGGCTGGCTCGGCTGCAGCACTGTGGCGCCTGCCTGGCAGAAGGCAGGTGCACCACGCAGATTCACAGCAGCTCATTCCAGAGCAGGACACAGCAGCGGCGTTATTTATTAGACTCTGTGGATGATGAAGCCCAAGACACCAAAGACACACTTTCTACACTTTTCCCAAATAACAAAGAATAATAAAAAAAAAAAAAAAGAGAATTTCTGGTCTGTCCCAACAAACAAAATAACAGTCAAACTTATTTTTAAAAAAGCATTCTGTGTTGTTTAAATTTTGAGAGGCATCGGTGAAAGAAGCAGTTATCTGTATAGTATATATAACCAGAGTAGAAGTTTTTAATTCTAAAATTCTTTTTTATTTGACCACCTGGGGGCAGTGTGCTATGCTTAAAATATAACTTCTAATGGTAAACTGTTACCTTTATCATGACCATCCTGATGCAAATAAGAGTATTAGTGTCTCAGTGATAAACTACATTCACTGGTATCAGTAACTTGGTTTGTTTGCTGATGGTTGGACAGAGCTTCATCTGAGGAAAATGACAGCACTGGTAATAATACTAGTACATGATAATAACAGTACCTTGATACAAATATTAATTTATTTATACATAATAGCTCTGAGGAAACAGCACATTTTAGTGTCACTTCCATGAGGTTTCATCACCATGACTGAAAACTCTTAGAATACAATATTTCATATAATTTCATAAAGCTTTAACTATGATTTTGAAAATGTAAATAACAACTTATGAAGTATAGGTTTATATATGAACGATATACATCTATACTTAAACATATATTCAGATTTATATACAGGGAATACAAGAAGAGTTAAAAGATTTGGAGGCATATATTTACACATCAGAAAAACCAAAGATCTTAAATGAAGGTGCTCTACTTCAGTACTCATCTACACGGTAGATGAGCAGTAATGCTTCACAGTATATCTAAAGTAAAAACTGACAGGATGGGGTCAGAGCTGAAACAGGGAAAAGTAATGTAGAGACCTCACATACATGAACAGTAATGGTGTGTGGGAGAATACACTTCCCTGTTGCATGTGCTGTTAATGCTGGTGTCACTTACGGCCACTTAAGACAAAGTGTCTGTGAGAGAAAGGAATATCTGTGGGGTTTGTAGCTTCTGAGCCTGCATCAAACCCGCCTCAGAGCGAGCAGTGCCTTTGGCGAGCCCCGTCCTTGGCTCTGCCTCAGCCTCTAGAGATGTACAGGCTGTGATTCACTGCACAAAACAGATAGATCACGGGTTAACAATCCCATATCCAAAGCAAATCTGAGCGGCTGCTTAGGCTGTTCTTGTGCAAAGGTTAAAACAAATACTGAGCTGCTCTTACAGAGGAAGGAATACCTCTTCTATATAAAGACTGGTACATTACATCACAATACCTGTGATAGTTATTTCTTTATCTATTTTAGTTTATCAAACCTTTATTTAATCAGTGAAGAGTCATGAAGACTAAAGATTTCTTTCAGGAGATGAAGGACAAGACAAACAGTTGTTAAGAAGTGCCCATATACAGCCTTTAATATGATAGTAGAACTAAAATACAGAATCATAAAATCATAAACTCAATCGTATAATATCAAATGTAATTGGCTGAAAGTGTCAGAATCGATAAATAAATAAATCACTCCAAACACATGTGCTTTCATTCAAAGTTTATGGTGACTGAATAAATGTAATGAGACCAACTCCTTAAGGTTAATGTCATGTTGTAACTGGTTCAAAGCAAAGGGAGAAGCGAAGTTAAAGCTTTTTTCCTCGGTTCAGTGCAGACCTGTGGTTTAGTAAGAATAAATCCTACGACCGAAGACTGTCAACTGCTTTTTTAACTCATGTGGCTTTGAAAAACTTCTAACCAGCAAACTGCAAGAATGTGAAATCAGTTCCGTCCGTTTTCAATCCTCCATACTCCATAAAGTGGCAAATGCAAGTTTTTGTAAATGAAAGTTGTACATAATAGCCCATTACTCCTCAATATGGTATGAGTTTAGAGATTATTTTACTGCCCGCTGTTGTGATTACTATAAAAGAATTAAAACTTAAAAGCAATGATGACATGCAAAACTGCATCATTCTTTGTATGTCCGTGACAAAAAACAAAAAAAGAAAAAAACAGCATTCAGCGTATGAAAACTGGATTTTCACCAACTAAAGTTGGTGGGATTGCATGTTGTGACCATAAAATGTCATCAGCCAGCAGCCTCAGTCCCTATCAGGCAGTCTGCTGCACAGAGCTCTCTCCTCTAGCCCTGGGCGCTGGCCACACTCGCTGGCACCCTTCCCCCCCGTCGCCTCTTTTTCTGTCTCTCTTCCTCTGTCTATCCCTCTTTCTCTCTGTCTCTCTTTAACCAGGCTGCAGTGACCCACCCTTCCCCAACCCTCCCATCCCTGTCACCCTGAGGCATTTAGCTTCCATAGTGTCAGTGCGGAGGCCTCTGTGTTGACAAAGCAGCAGGCCTTCAGAAGACACATCAAACCCTGTCCCTCCTCTCTGCTGTTAGGGAGCTCAGTGCACAACAAAAGGACAGGGACTCCAGTTTCAGTCTCAGGCCATTACTAGTCTCAACAACATGGCTCCAGACAGAAAAAGGCCCTCGAGGATGCCGTATGTACCAGGAGTTACAAACACAAGACGGATCAGCTCCGCAATCCCTTCAAACCGTTCAAGACGAGATCCATGTTTTCTGCCTGTTATGATGACAGTGTAGTGATGGATGATTGTAAATATAAAGCATAAGTCAAGGCTGCGGGTTGATGCCATCGTGACACATGCACTCTAATGAGGACTGTGGGTGCTCCGCAATGCCAGGGACTTCCCCAAGGGCACGTTATGCTGGGGGAATGGTATGTGATGCATAGCAGATGTGACTGGAGACATCACACTGTTCACGTTGTTACTGCTAACCAAATAATAGTAGTAACAAAAGCAAAAGATCATTTTTCCTCTGCTCACGCATTCAAGACATGGTGTTGGATGTGTGGAAGACTGGTTAAAGCCAGAAGCAAAGTAACACATTTCAGAGGATTTGGAAAAAAAATTAGGAGAGCAGTGCACTTGGAATAACAGTCTAGCAAGAGGAGTTTGGTTAGAATGTGAGAGGAGATACAAAACAAACGGAGAGTATCACCTTATTGATAAAACAGACAGAATGCTGGTCTTCTGCAATTTGTAGATTATTATTTCTGCTCTGCATGTGCAAATGGTATGTGATGACAGCTGCTGATGGACATCTACGAAACACTGTGAGAAAGGCTTTTGTCCCCGAGGCCAGATACCAAACAGTTACCTCGTGTTATATACTGTACATTCTGTGATTAGAGCTTCAGACCACATGATGGCAGCAAAAGAGATTCTTTAGCCAAACCACATTCTGATGATCTGTCAGACAAGAAAAATGATGTAATGAGTTCATTTACAGGTTTCTAAAACAATCAGTGATTTTGTTTAGACTGAGATAAATCCAGCCACTATGAGCCAGTGTACTCCTAATGGAAAGTACATTAATATATGTATTCTTTCTTTTTTTCTTTATATAGACATTATGTAACATATGTGGACAAGACATGTACAGCCTCTAAAATCACACTGAATACATCTGATGTAAATTCCTTTCACCTGTAAGGACCTAGAACTATTTTTGTCACAACTTCCCACTACATTTACCCTTTTTTAAGTGATTTATTATCATTTATTATAATATTATCCACTGAATTTGGCATTTTCAGTGAAAATGTGAATTTTCCTTTATTTAATTTAGTCACCATTGACATGCTCAATGTAAATTCAAAGATTATTATATCAAAATAGAGAAAATCCCAGAAAATTTTACTTTTTCAGTAAAATATATCATTAACTGAACATAAAAACCTCAAACTATAATCACTGCCATTTATCAAACTATATAGGTTTTACTGGTGAATCAGTGTTCCAGAAGATGATGGTGTTTCCACATTCACTATGGAGCCTCTGAACGTCCAAATGGGTCATATCTGATGTCGCTAAATAGCTAAGAAACTACATTTTACCTGAAATATTTCAATGTACAGCTAGGAATAGTTGTTCAAAAGTTATAAAATATTATAGATCAGCAAATACTTTTTGGTCACTGGCAGCTGTTTAGATCTTTGAGGGTAAAGTTTTGGCCATTTTTCAATTCTTTCCATGCAAAAAGAACTAATAATATATAATATTAAGAATAAATGCAAGGACCAAAGTTTGTAACTACTTATATATGTCAACTTGAAATAAATAATAATAATAATAATGATAATAATGCACAGATTTCTAAACTGTTTCCAACATTCTACACTCCACAAAGTGAAAACTGTAGAGTAAATATTATGGGAGATAAGTTGACATTACAATTTTAATAATTTTGTTTTAAGACACTTTTTTTTGTATTCCTATTTGTACACATCAGTAATCACCTATGACCAGGTGCAATTTTTACATAGAGTTCTAATTATACTTTATCTAGAAGTATAGATCACATTATCACAATCATTTCATGAGAATATGAATGTAGGATAAAAGAACAGTGTACATGCATGCTTATGTTACAAGGTCCTCAATTAAACGATGTTTTTCATGGGTAATTAGATAACAAGTTAAGTCATCTTTTTCTTGATGGTTAACAATACATTTACTTATTGTTCCAACGACTTCACTAACATGTGTTGACAGTATTGGGGTCATCGCAGTTTTACCTGTAAAATACAATTAATTCATAACAGCTACCCATAGATATACACAGAAAGCAAACACACTCTTTGTGCAGAGCTTTTTCTGAAACTTAATTGCTTGCATTAAGCACTTGAGGGAATTCTGTGCTGTGCTTGTTAGGTGTTTGTGTGCAACACCAACACAACCCCACACATTCTATTAATAAACTGACAACTTCTCTCTCTCTTTCTCTTTCTCTTTCTCTCTCTCTCTCTCTCTCTCTCTCTCTCTCTCTCTCTCTCTCTGAAATAATGAACAATAAGTGTCGCTGCTGCACCTCAGACACACACCGACATCAAGCAGAATGTCAAATGGCTGGGAGAACGGAGCGATTGACAGCAACCAGGCTCCACAAGGCATGCAGATTACTAAAAGCAAGTTCTGAATGTTCTTTTCAAACTTTCTCCACATGCCAGAGGGGAAAGTAGGCGTGTTGATCTGATGTGAAATGCTTGAAAGAGATTCTTGCAAACGTTCACATTTAGAAGGGAAGATGTAACTGTAGCGTACCTACTGTTTTCACCTCGGTGCACGAGTACAGTATGTAGGTGACCACAAATATGGAATAAAAAGAAAAAGACATCAAACAGTGGAATATCCAAAGATGTGGCAATGGAAATGACTGAAATCTGAGGAAATACAATTAAAATATCACAGATAATCAGAAGAAAATAATATATTTATACACATATGGCTGAAATTCATAGAGATTTTAAAGAAAAGTATGAGGTTTCAACATTTTTAGCTAAATTAAACATATGATACTGAACAACACACATGACCTACAGTCACCATACATTCATTAACCAGTTATTCCATGTGATGTTGCTTTATTCAGAATATTTCCACTAACCAGTAGATGGTACTATGATCCACCTTCCTGTGACCAGCTATCATTCATTATATAGTCAGGCTGAAAAGGCTGAGCTTATCAATTGCAGGACCCTGGCCTTGTTGTACACATTTAGCTCCCCCAGAAACATGATGAGAGAAATAGTTTGGGTTTAAACATCAGTGTCAGAGGCTGTAAACATGCTGATAATACTAGTTGTCTAATATCAGCATCAGGTTGTCATATTTCTGCTACTTTTGTTCTATAATCACAATGAAATGGAAACGTATTCAGATCTGTTTCGTCTATTTTATCGTGAGTATACTGTGATTTTAGGATTTTGGAACAAGAAAAGAACAGGACATTTTAAAGCTTTGAAATATGTGCATCTGTCATTATCAGGACAAAACTGACAATCTGAAATCTACAATATTGTCCATTTTTGTGCATGTGTGTAACAATAAGCTACTAATAACTGTGTAACAGCCCAGAGGTGATGCCAGTATTCTTAAAGGGCCATGCATTCATTCATGTACTTCATTAACATATAACTTTGATTGGTTTTCAGTTGTGTTTTTCATGATTACTGATGAACTTATGCATAAATGTATTAACTAATAACTTATCAATATTCACCTGGGTGTCATGTTTTTGAGAGGAACCTTTTTAAATTTAGTGGAACAGTCCTTTAATGAAAGTAGAACAGATCTGTTATCTTTGTCTACGAGTCCATAAGGGAGACCAAACATCTATAATCTCATTACCTGGGTCAGATATTATAATCATATCTGCATTTTTATTCCCTGAGAACAAAAAAAATGGGAGGGGGGGTAATTTATGTGGACATTGTGTCGGTGAAAGATGTAAAAAAGTCTGAATTGTCCTTTCACCTGGTGCGGTGCTGGTCAGGAGGACAGATGTTTGGATCTGTTGTGAGATCTCAAAGCTGCATGCAAATCCTCAAGATGACCTACTTCTTCCCCTTTCACATAGACACTCCGCTAAAATCCATAAATTAAGGAAATTAACTGATGGGGCCCGGGGCCACTTTGTAAGCTATTTAAATCTTTAAATTTACAACATGCCTGCATACTTCATGTAATTGAACTAACTCCAGGCTTGTTTCCTTTAATGAGAAAAAAAAAATCAGTTTCCCCTCCGGTTTGTACCTCTGGAAACAACAAATCTGTGCCAGAGGCCATGATGGGAGTGCTCTGAGGTCTGTCTAATTACCAAGACTTGGCCTGCTTCAAGGAGAAATGCTTTCTCACAGTCCCACCAGTTCTCCTGTCAGATTTACCAGTAAAATCATTTCATTTCCTGTTTCAACTTATTGCACAAAGATACATCAAGCCCTCAGAGGTAAAAAATAAATATGACAGCAACACCAAACACAAACATGAATCATAATATCCTGTATTAAATCAGGAAAATTTGCTGTAACGTGTATTTTTCTTATGATAAATAACACAGGAGGTTCCCACATAGTGATTCTCCTGTACAGTAGGTTACATTCAGTGATTTTTCTGTGGACCAATAATAAGTTCCTACACTGGTTGGCGCCAAATGTCAAGAAACCAACATTATCTACACCTCTCTGTGAATTCTGGTATAGAGTAGGCCTAATTACTGGGCTCTCTGTTGCATCAATTATTCACAGTTATTTACCCGCAAATAAACAAACATACAAATAAATAAATAATCATCTTCTTGGTGTGAGCACCTGCTTGACTATCTGCTTGACTTGGTGTAAAAGTGGCGCAACAATGACGCGCTCCGTCAATGGCATTGTGTTTTTACATGTGAAAAAAACAAAAACAAAACAATAATCAGGCAGAATGTTATTTTCCAAAAAAAAAAAAAGAGAGAAAAAAAAGGAAAGGAAAGGGGAAAAAAGTCTGGAAGCTGCCTTCTTTCACTGAGGAGTGAGGAGGGTGGGGGGGATTCTGGGCAGATATCTCCATCTAAGCCCTGCGCTATAATTGAAATGGCGCATTTGGCTGCAGGCAGGTTGTGAGGGCGCTTTCTGCGGCAGCATGCATGCATGTCCATAGACGTCATTTGATTTTAATGGCCTGCAGGAAATTTGGCATTACAACTCCAGACATTAAGGCAAGAGAGGGAGAGAGGGGAGAGAGCGATAGAGGGAGCGGGCACACGGGGAAAAATCACCGCATGAAAGATATTGGTTCAAGGATATCTCTTCATTTTCAACATATTTTTCTTCTGAGACTTTATCAACAAGTTACTGCGCCTTTATTATATGTTGCCTGAGTGAAGGACTATGGCAGCTCGCCTGGCTTTAAACTTTAAATTTAGGCTGGAGATGGAGATGGAAATGAATGCCTACTAGCTGGAACTGCCTGGGGAACTATTACATCAGACGAAATGACAATGATTAAAATCTGTTTTTTGCTGCTCTAAATCTATTGAGCGACTGGCAGTTGCCTGTTAGGATCCCCCCCCCCCCTTCTAAATCACAACTTCACAGCGTTAAGGGGAACGGTCTACTTTTGCCGGAAAAAACATAAGATAAGTTATTATATCTCAGCAGTCATAATTTCTGGAATAGGGGGGTATCACGTTTTCTTCCTTGAGAAAATTGCCTGGGCGAGAGAGTGGAGTTGAGCTAATTGTAGCCTAATCCCTGGCCCAGAGGCGCTTGGGCAGCCTGGAGCAAGAATTTTCTTTTTTAGCTCTGCTCTGTTATTTAGAGACGGATTATTGGCTTTCTTCTTCTCATAACAAACCACAGGGGCAGTTTCATTTAGGCAAAAAAGGCAAGAGAAGAAGCTGAAATACGAAGCAGGATTCCAAGACGAGCGCACATTTTTACGCGTATCCAAATAAGAGCATAGAAGGGGAAGGAGATCATCTCATCTATGTTCAAGGTAAGGACGCTTCCTGTGCGCTTTGGTACAAAGAAGCTCGGTGAGGACAGGTCGAGGCAGCCTTGCAATTGAGTCTTTTTTTTTTTTTTAAAGCCACAGAGACTATTTGCAACCAATCCATCCCGGTTTACAGCTTTAGTGTTTTTTTAAAAAAGCAGTTTTGTGTGGGATATAGAGCAAAGAATTGGTTTTTTCGTGTGTCAGTATAGGTTTCGTGCTGGAGCTGGATGGTGGTGTAGTTGTGCCAAACTCGGGTGCATTTGGAGAAAATATTTGTGATTGGGGCAGACAACAGCTGGGACTGACCGCCGGTACGGATTTCCTCTGGACTCCCTACAATGTTTGAAACGGTAGGGTAAAAAATTAATCTTATAAAATCCTTTGTTTTGTGTTTTTTTACGCACAGTGCATTTTAGTCCATACAGTTTTTCGAGTAGTCAGTCACGGAGCTAAGAAGGAAAGAAGAATAGGATCCTGCTCGATCTGAAGTGGGTTCCCCTGTTTTCTTACAGGGTGGACAGTTAACACACGTGTGGGTTTTATTAAACGGGTGATGAATTACATATGTCTGGATTTTGGCTTTTAATTTACAACAGGAATAAGACGCCATATTGAGCATTTGGCAGAATTAAGCAGAGCGCAGGATTGCAGTGTTTGTTTGTTTGGTGGAGGATGATTATGTCAGATATGTTTCCGATCAGGATGGGGTTTTTTTTGTATATGTGTGTGTTTTCGATTTATGACTGTGTTAATAGTGGGTTATAATAGGTGTTTCGTGGATGCCTTGGCTGTGGAATGGGAAGTGCGCGGTGTGAACAGACTGGGGGGTCAGTGGAGAAAGGCAGAAACGCAGCAGCTATGATGAGAAAGTTCATGCCTTTACAGCTACTCTGATTTTGTGGAGGAATTTATCATCCACGGTGTGTGTGTCTGGGAGTGTGTTTGGAGTAAGGAAGAGGAGGAGGAGGAGGAGGAGAGGGGGGGGGGGGGCTTCAGGGGAGATTTGTGCATCTTTTTGCTCCTTAAATGTCCACGTATCAGAGTACAAGTACATGGGACCGTCCGTTGTGTACCCTAAACTTCTTAAGTCTGTCCAAGTTTTTTTTTTTTTTTTTCCTTTCCTGGGATTTGCAACGTAATCCCGTCCTCCTGTAATCGTATTAAACGAACACGATACTGCTGTGAGGCGGGCAACACCCTTGTTAAAAAATAAAAAAAAAAAAAAAAAAAGCTCCAGTCTCACTTTGTGGCTGAAGGCACCAACAGATCAGAGCCTGAGGGCTGATCTGGCCACATAAAATGGAATAAAGTTGGCCTATGTGTGCCAAAGCAGGCTGCGTAATTGTGCATCATTTCAGCATTTTTAACCCAAATTAAACAGTTGCACCTTAAACTTTTTAGTATTGTCATATCTGATCATTATACCACATGGAACCTTCTTAATCTTTAACCCATTCACACTTTTAACACTATTACGCACTATTGCTTTTACGCACCAAATCCATCCAATGTGCCCAAACTACTGTACCTGCATGCCCTCCTGTTGGCCAGCAAATAAGTCTGAGATAAATGCCTCCAAGATCTCCTCCTCTTCCTCCTCCTCCTCCTCTTCCTCTTCCTCTTCAGCAGACTGTATCAAATGGCGGCGTAACGAAACGAATCCAAAATATTTTCTTTTTTCATTTTTACAACCCTAATCAACCTCAGCTCCGTCCTGGCCTCGCGGTGCACAGTCCCATTCAACTCCAGTCAGGTTCCTCAGCATCTGCTCCTTGCCACTTTCTCTCAACTTATTGCTGTGGTTCAGAGAGTTTTTTTTTTTTTTTTTTTTTTTTTTTAATTACTCCTAAAGAAATATTTCAATCAGAATATTCCTGGTATTGAGCTGCAGAGTGATGGTTTTTGGCTGGTTTCTGGTGCGCAACAGCATGTCCATGTCTTTACCTGAGCTGCTTCTGTGTGTTTAAAGTTATTTCTCATGTGCTTTTAAGACAATAACACAAGTCAAACACATGTCACAAGTATTGACAAGTGGTTAGATTATTATTATTATTATTATTATTATTATTATTATTATTATTATTTTTGGATGGGGGGGGGGGGTGCGTGAGTGTGCGTGTATGTTGTGTGTGCGTAAAAGAAAAGTTGCACCCCCTCCTCTCCCTCCTCGCAGTGTTTTCTTGCTCTCAGATTGGTGGTTGGTGTGTCTGGGCACATCACGTCTAACACATAAGGCGACCTTTAATTAGAATATTGCAGCAGCAGTTTGTTTTATTCCCCTGGAGGCTGACACCTAGCATTCCTCCCTCTTTCTCCTTCTATCTGTCTATCTCTCTTCCTCGCTTTTCCCTCTCTCTCTCTCTCTCTCTCTCTCTCTCTCTCTCTCTCTCTCTCTCTCTCTCTCTCTCTCACCCCGGTTCTCTAATAAGCATCCTCCTATCCTCGCCTCCGGTGCTGCATGAAAAGATGCAAACATAGGCCTACTTAATTAGAGCGGTGGCAATAATTTCCAGGCTAAATATGCGACCAGACAGACATGGAAGTGATCTGATACCATTCAGAAAAGATACTTTGTGCCTCCCTGTGTAGGATCACCGACTTTGAGTGTTTTTTTTTCCTTATAGCTTTATTCCCATGGCTTTTCTCTACACTTGCTTTCAGGAGGGAAGAAGCATGTCACGGCTGTCTCTGACCCGGTCCCCGGTCTCTCCTCTGGCCGCTCAGGGGATCCCTCTGCCGGCTCAGCTGACGAAGGCGAACGCCCCGGTGCACATCGATGTCGGGGGACACATGTACACCAGCAGCCTGGCGACCCTCACCAAATACCCAGACTCAAGGTAAGACCCTTCCTCTGCTCTCACACAGGAGTTAGTTCATGCATTAATTCCTATTTTGCACAAATATTAACCCTTTCATGCATGAATTGTGAGAACCTTCATCAAGATTTTTTTTCTTCAGTGTTTTTATTCCTCCTTAGGCATGAAAAGAAACAATGTGATCAAGTTTTTTTTTTTCTATGGAGTTACAAAAATATTCATGCATTCAATTTTTGAAGAAAAGAAACATGTTTGAAACCCAATATCAGAAAATGATATGAAAGCAATGAAATAAACAAAAATGTAATGCTGCTAATCTGATGTCTTCTCACATTTTAACATATTCTAATACTAGTAATTACTCACTTCATGGAGATAATATGCAAAAAAAAAAACTTCTTGTCTAACAAATAATAAATGATTTACACTAAAGCATGTTACTGCAAATCAGGTTTATCAAGAACAGCAAAGTTACAGTAATGTTATGAATGTCAGGGTATGATAAGTGTCCACTGTGTTGGCTGATATGAAATTAAAACAACAAAACCCATGAATATACAAGAGAACAGCTGGAAAATAACTGTCCACTGGAGTGACTTATGCATGAAAGGGTTAAGGAAGTTTTTGTGCGTGTTTGTAAATGTGAGTGTATGTGCAGCACATTTAGGGTTTGTATAGCTCAGTATTGCGTTCTATCCGTTGTCAAATTACTACATTATATTACTGGTGTTTGTATTAATTAACTCTAATTGGATTTACGCTGTTGACAAGTCATTTAGCTGCCTGGCATTAGGATAACTGCACTACAACTTTAATACTGACAATTAGCCTCAAAAGCTGTAGTTTCATATCTTTTGAGAACATTTCTCCCACCCCTCATTATTACTTTTCTCTCATAGCTTTAAAAAATAATGAAGCTGATTGCTTTTGTTTGTTTTTAGGCGTGATTATTTTTAATTGTTTAATAAATGCAAATACCTCTGAGGCTTATTTTATCTCCTTTCACACAATAGTTGGATTCTAAAAATCAGCTGCTGTCAAGCTGGCAGGCACAGCACCTTTCACATGTTGGTGCGAGAGGGATTATGTTGAATTTACATTATATCTGCATGTATTAGTACTGTTTTCCGTCTTTTTTCCCCTTTGAAAGTAGAAAAAGGTTGTTGATTCTTTGCAGGAAAGGCAATGACGTAAACATCTCAATTCCTGTCATCAAATTGGATTAAAATCTAACCCACAGTGGTGTTAGATATTGATTTTCACTGCTGTTTAAGAACCAGCACTGACTGTCATTAGATTTTGTGGTACATATCCCAATTTATGAGAGAATATTGTTTTATCTGTTGTTCCTTAAAAGTAGAAAACATCTCCTACAATAGGCTGGTTTGAAATGGTTGGCTAGGAAGGTGACTTCTGTGAACAAACATAAGGTCTTTATTTTTGATGCATTTTTTATTGTAAGATTTAGTCATGATGCTTCAGATTGTGTGAGAGCTCCTGGTAATCCACCTACCACTTTATTATGTTTTTAGCCTCCAACCATAAACAAGGTGACACCATCGGAGGTAGAAGTGAAAGCAAATATACTTCTTCAAAACCATGTTAAAAATTCTTTGTTCCACACTGATCGCCACTATGTGATTATTCTTCTGTCTTTAGATGCATGGTGTTTTAGACCCTCTTTGGTTTTCCCTCAAAAACAGTATGTCATTCATTACATTATTCAGCCTCGGATTCTGCACCAGCTGACAGGTTCCCATGTGGGCCAAGGTAAACATATACCAGGTTGTTAGAAATTCTGCCAAATTGGCTACAGGAAACAATCCACATAATCCCCTGGTAATAAAGTCTTGATATTCATAGAGTCCGCTGACAGGAAATCCCTGACAACTCTCCTTTTATTCCTGACTGTAAGATGTCATGAGAAGTATAAAGCTCATCCCAGACAAGGGTTTATGCTTGTTTTCGTTATTAAAACGCTTTTCTGGTAACTATGACTGTGTTATGCTGAGTTTATCCAGTAGCCACTACACAAGAGGGTTTCTAAAAGCTTAACGTAGAGCTACTTTTTTGGGATCTGGGTGTCATTCAAACTGCAGGAACCCATTTAGACATTTAAAGACTCGTCATTTGCTCCATCCATTTGGAAAAGCTGATTTCTCAGTTTAAATCTTTTTTTGCTGTACAGTTGCCATGAGGTTTATTTTAAGGGTTGTAACTTCACAAAGAGGACATTCATCAGAGGGCACATACAGGGCACCATGCAAATGTAGTACAGTCACGTCACAGCACCCAAACAGTGTTTTTACAGTGAGAGTAAAGACCGGATATCAGTGAATGTTGGTGGTTGGAGTGCTCTTTCTTCCTCTTTTCTTCACACATGCTCTTCTACTCTCTCACATCTCTCTCTCTCTCTCTCTCTCTCTCTCTCTCCTCAGTGTACAGTTGGCCTCGGGGCTCCACTTTCCACTGGAGCCAGTGAAAGGAGGGGCCCTTTTGTGTGAATTAGGATAATGGCTGACAGCAGAAAGCAAAACAATTACACTGGCATTGCCATATAGATATATACATAAATATATATACACTCCATAAGGCTACATCCAATCAAACACCATGGCAAAACTGGAAATGTGACCATTTAAAGAACAGGGTTAAAGAGTTTAAAGTTGATGATTACTTTTAATAGATTGGCGCTAAATAATGCAGCGTGCCAAGAGAAAGTTAGTCTAGTTACTAATGTGTGGTTATTCATCTTCTTCTGTGTGGGCCATATTAAGGGACAGGGGTCATGAAACTTTGATGCACACTCTGTGTAGCTCTCGGAGAGGACAGTCTCAGCAGTCACTTGAACAGAAGCTGAGGAAATTAGGGGAAATGTTCCAGAGACAAGGAAACTATTTTGAAAGGGCCGATGGACATTTTTCTCTGTCCAGAGACGAAAAATCTGTACTGACTTCATGCTTTATTTTCTGCTGCAGCACATACTTTGCTGCATGTATAGTTCACCTTAATCAACACAGAAAACAATATCACATCAGTAATATTATGATGTTAAAATACTAGTTAGGTTTCATTATTTTAATTTTAATGTCAACCCTCATTGCTGTTTTAAACATGACAAGTGTTAGCGGCTAAAAACTACATTTGAGTCAACTCTTCATCACTTTTTAAAAATTTTTTATCATTGGAAAGAACAATAACGATAATTAATTGCAGTTCTGCAAAAAAAACTATCAGTTATGCAGCTCCAAAATAACAGGAACAGGTTTAATGAACTGCAGATAAACACTATGATTGTTATTGTGCATTTTGTGACTAGAGTCGGCTGTTTAGGTGAAACATTAACACATTCTGATGCAGCTCCATTATCAGTGAGTCATTTATTCTCGTATCATTATATGGTTCTGGATAAGCAGGCAGTCTATTTACGTTGGGCTTTATTATTGGTGTTTTAGTGTTGAAATGTGAGGTATTAGGAAACAGAATTCAGAGTCTTTAAATACATTTGTAGCCTGTGTGAAAGTTTTCTTTTTCTACGTTTGGTTTGTTTGGAACCCACCATTTATTGGATATTTTTGCTTTGAGAAGCCAGTGATGTGTCTAATCCACTCTTTTGTGATGCCAGACCCTGGTCCGTCCGTGTGTTTGTTTCACTGTAGTGAGTACGTCTTGCCATTATTTATTGTCCATTAGAGTTTTAGTTTGTAGATATTGTCTGTTTTTAGTAGAATCAGTGTTACCTGCGTTGGGTTCTCCCACCTCCTGCAGACATGTTTCTGCCAGCTCTTCGCCGCTGGCTCGCTGTTACTGCAGCATCGAGCATCCTGCCAGATATTGCCCACCTACTGCCCCCCTGCCTGCCCTCACTTGGCACCGCTGGGGTGGGAGATCTGAGCTTCTACTGTCCTTGATAACCTCCTACACCCACAACCTCCCTGCTTCTCCTTGACTTTCTCATTCTGTGTCTTTTTCTGTAGTCCTATATTAGATTTTTTTCCTCCTATCTGTGTTTTCTCTGTATCATCTTCTCATATTCTGTTTGTTTCTCTCTCTGCATGTGTTATATTTTCCCTCTTTTCCTTTCCTTTTTTTTGCTCTCTAGTTTCCACTGTCTCTATTTGTCAAACCTCTTTCTTCTTTCTCCATCATTCTCTTTGTCTTTTGACCCACGTGTCTCTTCACCTTGCTTCTTAATTTCTATGTACCCTTTTTCTAACTCTGTACCTGTTCAAAAGCTCCCCCTCCCTCCAGTTCAGGGATTTAACTGAGAAGGGAAAAAATGAGGAGACCAACACTGAACGAGAGGGGGGGGGGGGGAGAGAGGGAAGGGAGTAGAAGAGAGGGAAAGAAAAAGAAAAACAGGCAGCATTTTAATTGCTTTTTAAAAAAGTGGAGATGAAAAACAGAGTTAGCCCGAAGGGGTATGGTGAAATTCTAGCTGGAAGAATTGCAAGACCATATGAGAAAGGAACACCTCGGGCAAAACAGGGAGATGAGTATTGGTTTTTTATAAAGCATTTTGCATCGATTTCCAGAGAGAAAGCGAGTAAGGCAGAGGGAGAAGGATGGAGAGTGAAAGAAAGAAAGAAAGAAAGAAAGAAAGAAAGAAAGAAAGAGAGAAAGAAAGAAAGAAAGACAGAAAGAAAGAAAGAAAGAAAGAAAGAAAGAAAGAAAGAAAGAAAGAAAGAAAGAAAGAAAGGATGGTGAGAGGACACAGAGAAGGAGAACCATCTTTGCTCTGCTTTTTCACACAGTCAAGTCAAAGAAAAGAAACAGGATGAATTTGATGTGATAGTTTCAGTGTGTTGAGCAAACAGATACCTGATAGCACCATTGAATACAAGCTTTCACACTTTTACAAAGCGGAGGGTTGTAATTGTAAATTCAGTAAAATGAGTTTGTGAGTGAGACGCCAGCCCTGCTGTTTGTTCATTGACATTCCCACTGCGACTCCCTTCCAGTGTCTTGTAATAGAGTTTGACAATGCTATTGCTGAGGCAGTGTCGTTGTTTGTGTGTGTGTGTGCGTGTGTGTGTATGTATTTGTGTGTGTGTGTCACTGGTCCGTGTGTTTTCCAATAGGTTTTACAATTTTCTTTGTCATACAACTTTGTCAGCCGGCGTAGAAGCTGTTACTGTGATTAAAGAGCTGATTACATCAAAATGATGATAATAGCAGCATCGCAGCGCCCTGCCAAGAGCTGTTTCTAAAAAGACGTTGGAAATGTTCAGTGAAACCGTTAAGGAGGTTACATGCAACAGATTTCTTGTGTAAATCACTATTATAGCTTATTTACACTGCAAAGGCATTCCACATTCCTCTACCGAAGAAGACGAAAGGTTTGTTTTAGAATAAGTCTTCAACACGTTAAAGAAAATGACTGCAGTTCACTGTTACATATTTGTGCTTCCTGTAATTTAGAACTAGTTCAACAAAACACTAGTATGAAGCTACATGCTGAATATTTTAGAGATCCCAAATGTTGAAAAAGAGAAAACTGGTTTTAATTATTGAAATGTAGAAAATGTAGCATTTGTGGAGGAGAAATTATATGACCAGAGAGATAGAGAGAGAGAGAAAAAGACATGCAGGTAAGCATCAGGAAGAGCACACAAAGAGGAGGGGAAATGAATATCTGTCTGAGGGTATCTGGAGGCAACAAGATGTGATGAAAGTTTAAAGATAACAGCAATTTCCAGTCTTTGCTTTGATGAAGCCCTGTAGCTAACATCAACTAAGTCCTTAATCTTGCAGTGCACATTGAAAGGGTTAACCTTTTGAAGCTCAACAGCAACAAGTGTCTGATTATTATGACACAGTCTTGTCAACATTTGGTAGAAACTGAAATCCTATATGTACCTCCTGTTTCTAATAAATAGAATTTGGATTACTGTAGTTAAGTTAAGCAGGTTCTTTAATGTCGTTGTGATATATGTTTTTTTTTTTTTTTTTTTTTTACATTCTTAATGGAGTCATACTGAAAATCCTATTATTTTACCTTACTTTTACTGTACATATTATATATTCCATATATCTTTTATTCTTTTTTTATCACTTCTTACCTTGTGTCTCAAATGTTGGCTGTCTGTTGGGATGGGTCAGTGTGTTTTTACTGCTGTCATAACCAAATAATTTCCTGAAAGGGATCAATAAAGTATCTATCTATCTATCTATATAGATATGGATAGACCATAGAAGGTAAACGTGAAGATGTAATTTGTGTTGACTTCATTAGCAGATGGTCCAGTTTCAGAAGAATATATGTATTATATGATCACCACATTATTTCTCAAGCAGATAAATTGTAAATCTAGCATCTCATAGGGGAACTTAGTCTTTATTTATTTTTTTGTCTTATTATTTACATGTTCAAGTTTGCATCTGTCATCACTATTCACTATTACTTAGTCTTAAAACATCAAAAAATTGGGTGAAAAAAGCAACTACATTTTGCAGTTTTTTAGCCATCATAACACCAAGATATTTAATTTATTACTAAATAGGAAGAGGAAATACAGATCTTGACATTATTTTCATACCTGTACAATGATTTATTTGTTTTTTTTTAATCAATTATCTGACTGATAGTTGGAGCTTTTGTGTCTCAAGAAAAAAAAATCAAGCTTTTAATCACTAGCCATAAATAAATATTTAATAGTATCATGTAAGCGATGTAATTTACATTTTTTTTTACATTCTTAATGGAGTCATACTGAAAATCCTACTTGTTTACCTTACTTTTACTGTACATATTATATATTTCATATCTTTTATTCTTTTTTTATCACTTCTTACCTTGTGTCTCCAATGTTGGTTGTCTGTTGGGATGGGTCAGTGTGTTTTTACTGCTGTCATAACCAAATAATTTCCTGCAAGGGATCAATAAAGTATCTATCTATCTATCTATCTATCTATCTATCTATCTATCTATCTATCTATCTATCTATCTATCTATCTATCTATCTATCTATCTATCTATCTATCTATCTATCTATCTATCTATCTATCTATCTATCTAGATGTGGATAGACCATAGAAGAATATATGTATTAAATGATCACCACATTATTTCTCAAGCAGATAAATTGTAAATCAAGCATCTCATAGGGGAACTTAGTCTTTAATTATTTTTTTGTCTTATTATTTACATGTTCAGGCCTGCATCTGTCATTGCTATTTATTATTTAGTCTTAAAACATCAGAAGATTGGCTGAAAAAACAACAACTACATTATATTTTGTTTATTACTAAATAGGAGGAGGAAATACAGATCTTGGCATTTTCATACCTGTATAATGATTTTTTTTTTAATCAATTATCTGACCTTTGATTATCTGAGCTTTTGTGTCTCAAGCAAAAAATCAAGCTTTAAATCACTAGCCACAAAGAAATATGTAATACCATCATGTAAGCGATGTAATTTACATTTTTTTTTACATTCTTAATAGAGTCATACTGAAAAACTAAAATATCTTGGTCCAGATGTCCTCCTCACATTACTGCACCGCCCTTCACCATTTCCTACCTCTGTTGCATTTCCACCTTTCTGACAGATGGAATAATAGAGCTGTAATGCTACTTTCATGCCATTAATTTCTGTAAGTACAAGCAGCAAGCGTGTGTGTTGTTGTAATCTCTCTGCAGAAGGGACACTTCAAACAAGTCTGGAATGGAGGAACTGTGCCTTAAGCCCCTTGTTTCAACCTGGGATGCTAATGCATTTCAAGCTTAGTGCTAATAAAATTGAAAAATAAATGGAGGGTAATTGTTTCATGCATTTGAAGGGAGCTGGCTCATTCCATTTTGTGTGCATGTGTGTTTGTGTGTGCGGCCGTCTGCTTGCGTGCGCGTGTGTTTGTGTGTGTGTATTTCAATTTTCAGAATCAGTCGTCTGTTCAATGGCACCGAGCCCATCGTGTTGGACAGCTTGAAGCAGCACTACTTCATAGATCGGGACGGCGAGATATTCCGCTACATTCTCAGTTTCCTCAGGACCAGCAAATTGCTCCTTCCAGATGACTTCAAGGTATAAATTCACACCACAACATACTGTATTGTGTGTACTTGTCTGCTCCATCAGCTTGCACAGTTTGAACAACATAACAACATGAAAAGCTGGAGTTTTGTAAAACCATCTGCCCAGATAGGGGTCGAAACGCTAACATTGTGTTAAAACTCCTTTTCTGGCTCATTTTCCATGAACTTGTTTGCATTTAATAGCTGCATATTTTCTGTGCTGTTTTCACAAAGTTCTATTCTACACCCACCCACCCTCGTATTCAACACATGAATTACCTGTAGACTAAGCATAAGCAGCAATGAATACACTTTGGGGTAAAAAAAAAAAAAAAAAAAGTAGAAGGACTCATTTGGAGTGTACAGTGTTGAGGAGGTAAAATGCTAACTGGTTAACACTGGAGCACAGCCCAGCGATGTGTGTATGTGCCAAAGCCGTGAGCTGTTAGTTTTCACTCCGAGTGGTTTCTATACAGGTGAGTCCAGGTGAAATCGCCTGTATACCCTCTGCTCTGCTTCAAAATGATGGACTACCCCCCAAAAAAAGAAACTGTCAAAAAAAACAAAAACAAAAATGAGCTACATCGACATTTAGAAGGTGATCTGTGAATGGAATTGGTTAAAATATTACTAAACCATTGCTCATGAAAATGTACTATATTTATTTTAGTCACTATTGAGATGTTCAATGTAAATTCAAAGGTTGTTATATCAAAACAGAGTAAACGAAAGAAAAATTGAGTTTTTTAGGAAAATATATCATTAGTTGAACATAAAAACACCTTGTCTAGAACCAGTTATTTATCAACGTACGTGGGTTTTAGTGGTGAATACATTTTCCAGAAGATGACGATGTTTGCATGTTCACTACAAAGCCTCTGAACGTCCAAAAGGGTCACATCTGATACCGGATAAAAGCTAAGATATTCAACTTTCCTGAATTATTTAGATGTACTCATAGGACTAGTGGGTCAAAAGTTGATAAACATTATAGATCAGTAAAAATTATTGGTCATCAGTGGCTGTTTAGATGTTTGAGGGTTAAGTTGAAGGCCATTTTTCCATTGTTTCCATGCAAAATGAGCAGGAAGCCTTTTCACAGTTCAGCACAGACCTTTTGACTTTTAGAACAAATATTAAGAATAAATCCAGAGACCAAAGTTTGTAGCTACCCATAGATGTCAACTTAAAATAAAAATGCATAGATGTGTAAACTGTTTTCAATACTCTATACTCCATAAAGTGAAAAATATAGAGTAAATTTTATGGGAAATAAACTAATACACTGTTGTCCGTAAAGTTGGAATAATTTTGGACACATTCATCTTTTTATTCCTATTTATACATATCAATTTTAACCAGGTACAATGATTACATGCTAAGTTGAAGTTGGATTTCATTTATTAACCCATAAAGACCTAGTGGTACTTCTGTGGCAGCTCCTACATTAATTTTTCTCTTTATTTAACCTTTCTTAAGTGATTGATCACCATGTATTATACTATTACCTTCTGTAATTTTGCATTTTTTCAATAAAAATCAGGTATTTTCCTAGATTTCATTTACTGATCATGTAGATGTTCATAAAAGCTCAGATTAAAGTTGAGGGTTATTATATCAAAAATAGAGAAAACTGAAGAAAAAAGTGACTTTTTCAGCAAATATATCAATAACTGAATGTAAAAACAAGCATCTCCATCCACTGTCATTTCTTAAACTACATGGGTTTTGTTGGTGAATCAATGTTGTAGAAGATGACAGTGTTTTCATGGTAACTACGGAGCTTCTCAGTGTCTAAATGAGTCATATCTGATGACCATGAAAAGATGACAAACTCTATTTTACACCAATTATTTACATGTATTGATAGGATTAATGGATCAACAGGTATTAAACAGTTTAGATCAGTGGATGGTTTTGATCGATGGTGACTGTTTGGGTCTTTAGGGGTTAAGAATAAGTCACATTGTCACCATCTTTTCATGAGAAGAGATAAAAAATATTTGATTCCAACTTTATGGTAAATAGCGTAGTTAACTCATTAAAAACGCGTTAAACACTCTGACCATACTTCATCACAGTAACATACCTTATGTTTTTTGTGATTATGTTACTAACAAATGTGCAAATTCAACAAAAAAAACAAACAAATTAGAACTACACTCTTAATGTGAGCACCACGGAACCGGTCTAGACATAAATACAGCTACTTGTAAGCCATCATATTCTGATTTTTTTTTTTTTGCAGTAAGATTTGTTCCAATGGCTTTACTGATCTTGTACTGTCTGGACATGTGCCAGATGACAGAATTCTACATGGCAAAAAGAACCAAAATCACAGCTGAGTGTTAGGAGTGTATATTCTAGTTCTATTACTGAAGCTAATACATTCATAAAGGGATGTAACATCATTGTGGTCAACTTTATGATCAGTATCCAAATACCTTTTTAAGTAACTGTAGCAATTACAATGATGTCACACACACCAACATGCTCTATAGTTATGGACGCATGAATCTGTGGATGTAGCCACATGCACATCACTCTTTATTGGTCACTTTTGGGCGGCCATGGCTCAGGAGGTAGAGCGGGTCATCCAATAACTGAAGGTTTAGTGGTTCGAATCCTGCTCTGTCCCAGTCAGTCTGTTGTGTCCTTGGGCAAGACACTTCACCCTTCTTGCCTCCAGTGTCAGTCACACTGGAATGTTTGGTGGTGGTTGGAGGGGTCAGCCTTCCCCAGGGCAGCTGTGGCTACAAGTGTAGTTTACCACCACCAGAGGGGGAGTGTGAGAGTGAATAAATAATGGCTCTTTTAATGCTTTGAGTGCTCGAAAAAGCGCTATAGAAATCTAATCCATAGAAAATCCAATCTATTTATTTGTAGGCCACACACCTGGCTCTAGTTTTAGTGTTTGCATGAAAGAACTTAGGCTACGTTCAGACTGCAAATCTGATTTTTTTTGCCCATATGTGACCTGTATCTGATCTGTTAAAGACAGTTTGAACAGCACAAACCCGAATTTTTCAAAATGTGATCCGATACGTATCCGATGTTTTGCAATTTGACTTCAGTCTGAACGGCCAGGACGCATTCATTCGACCTTTACATCATTAAAATGCAATCACCATCACAATTCCGTGTCCCAGGAGGAGGAGCAGCGGGAAAATATATTTACTTCTGTGAGGTCACGTATTATGTCAGGACCTCTTTTTGCACATGCGGGTCACTTAAGGTTTGCATTCTGTTCATACTCAAATCTGATAGAAGTCGCATTTAGTGTGTAATATGGACAAGTACACAAAAAAAATCTGATTTCACCCAAAAATCTGAATTGTGCATTAAAACCTGTTGTCTGAACATAGCCTTAGTCAGTGCAGATGCCGTACATCCAAAATGTTGCTACACTAAATGGTACAAAGCAAAACAAATGCTGCCAGCCTTCCAGTCAAATATTGTTTAACCAACAAAGAGTTCATGTTTTCTTTATGCCAGCAGCTGTTAAAGGAGTATTAATGGCAGGTATCGAACAATAGGTATTATTTATCAGAGCTGTGTTAGAAAATCGTGCTGTAGGCTGTTACCAAAAACAATGAGCAGGTATGAGAGTAAACCAAATTAACCAGATACATGATGTAAAACCAAAATAATAACCTGGAAAATTGAGACGCAATATTGTAATACTCAGATTTGTCACTGCGACATCTTTTAAATTGTACACAGACGTTTTTTTTTTTATAGAAAAATAATCATATCACTAGTAATTTTTCCTCCATGTGACTATATGGTGTAGCTGTGTATATATTCTGCCTCAAGCTCCACCATATTTAACCCATAAAGACCCAAATATCCACCGGTGACTAAAAATATCTACTAATCTAAAATGTTCAATAACATTACACTCACTAATCCTATGAATACATGTGAATAAATGGTGTGAAATGCAGTTTGTCATCTTTTCATGGTGATCAGATATGACCCATTTGGATGAAACACAGTCATCTTCTACAACATTGTAAAACTACAACAGTAAAACCCATGGAGTTGGATCAATGACAGTGGTTGGAAACATTGGGTTTATGTTCAGTTAATCGTGGATTTGACTGAAAAAGTCAGTGTTTCCTCAGCTTTCTCTGTTTTTGATAAAATAACCTTCAAATGAAATCTCAATGTGATGATTAAATACATGATCTGTAAAGTAAATATAGGAAAATACATGTTTTTCAATGAAAAAAATGCTAAATATATAGGATAATATTATAATAAATGGTGATAAATAACTTACGAAAGGTTAAACATAGAGACAAACTTGGGAACTGCCATAAAAGGATTGCTGGATCTGTATGGGTTTAGGGTGTTAGTCAGTAATATCATTTCCTTTGTGTATTCCACTCTTCTTTTATACTCCACCTTAACTTTTGTGACCTTTCCACTAGGCTGGCGCTTGTTCATCATTCTCTAAGAGGGAACAAGGCGAGGCCAAGCCACACAGCGCCAGGGGCAAACTCTCCAGGCCTCACGGATAGTCTGAACAAGAGCCAAACCTCAGACAACAGAACATGACATGAAAGCCCTGCATATTTGGCAAATGATGGCCTGACTCAGTACCGATTAGTTTTTCCCTTCTTATTCATGCTTTCCCTCCCTTTCTGTGAAGTCTTGACAGTCCAATCAGGCACCGCAGTCAAAGAGAATGCAACGGACTTCATTGTTTCAACTCATTATGATCCCTCCATATAAGCCAGTGTTGATCTGCATACCTTTCAATTTGCGTGAAGCCGGGGAAAAAAAA
The DNA here is from genome assembly GCF_902148855.1 of Sphaeramia orbicularis. Lineage (NCBI taxonomy): Eukaryota > Metazoa > Chordata > Actinopteri > Kurtiformes > Apogonidae > Sphaeramia > Sphaeramia orbicularis. The sequence continues at coordinate 35,856,323 of NC_043959.1, forward strand.
TGCAAATAGTGTGAGGCGGAATTGAGCATGTCCTTATCTGAACACAATCAGGCTTGCCGTCGCCCGAGGGCTGGGTCTGTTCTGCTGCTGGCAGCCACGGCGCTGTGTGTTTTGCTAAATCAATGTGAAAGTCTGAGCAGAATAGAAAAAGAAATTTTTCAGACTACATCAGTGGAACAAAATATTCACTATTAATATCCTCCCTCATCTCATTATTCAAACTACAATTAATCACAACAGTGTAAGCAATGCTCAGTCATATTGAGGGTATGGTTATAAAGCGCTGAGCGTTAGCGGCTCCTGCTTTGGTTTATTCAGGCTTTTCTACTTCACTTTAAATCAATATTGCCTTGTTTCTTCAGGTATTAAATAATAAAAATAAGAAAACAGAGCTAATGTTAGTGCTGTTTTCTTTTTCACAAGGCTGGATGTTATATGAAAGTCAGTTGGATTTGTCTCTGGTGGCCTGTTTAATCAACCTCCACTTGTGTGGGTTTAGGGTTTTTTTTTTCTCTGACCAAAACATACGGTAGGTTTTTGAGTCCTCTGCAGCCCTCATAGTGACAGTTTCCATCATTTACTTGTTCTTCTTCTCATTCTCTACCTCCCTCTTGTCTCTCCCTCCCTCTGTCCTTCCCTGAGATGTTGCCTTGCCGATGGGCGATCAGGTCGGATCATTATTTTGAAGCTCAAACGGGCTGTCTGGACACAGGATTGGGGGATGAATTGTCTCGTAGAGCTGGCAGCAGTAGCAGTAGCAGCTCCAGCAGCCAGGACGGAGCTGTTGGCCCTGTCTCCCTCTCATCCTCACCTCAGCGCTTAGGATTACTCTGTTGTTTTCTGCGCTGCTCAGAATGACTAAAGTGCCTTGCAGACAGACCCCTGTTAAAAACATATCCATCCATGGCTTCAGACCTGTGAAGGATGAGGAGCTACACTTTGATACAGAGAGCTGCCTGAAGGGGTGCGTCTCAGTATGAGTTTTGTCAGCTGCACCAAGAAGGCCAGGAGAGAAAAAGACAGGGAGAAAGAGAGAGAAAAAGGGAAAAAAGGACCCGCTCCCTCCCCTTTTCACATTCTGCAATCTTAAATATTAGACCGTCAGCTTAAGATGTGTTGCGTCAACGCTTCATACAGATGGAGTTGTATTTGGGTGTCGTTCACACGCCTCAGATGAAGGCGCAGTTTAGATGAAGGGGGTAAACCAGAGAGGGAGGCTTTTCAAGGCCAAATAGTCTGACAGAAGCAGCAGGGTTAATGAATATGCTGTTTGCTGCCATGCTCTGTTTCTGTACCCAGCAGTGGTCCAGAGAAGGGAAGGGGAAAAACTCTTTTTAGATCAGGGCTCCCTGGCGGCTTCAGCACCCACAGCCACAGCCACCACTGTTGCACTATATGAAACATATGTTGTTTCCACAGTACAAACACACACTGGCTCACTTTTCAAGGGCATTTAAACTTTACGCTGCACAAAGATAAACAATTTCGATCTGCGCTGTAATGGTTTTAATGTCAATCGAATTGCCATTGTGTGTTTCTGCAAACCACCGATATGTATGATCTCAGCGTTTGTGAGATAGTATGTTTCACATCAACGTTTATAGACATGTGTATATGATCATGTAGACTTTTTACTGCTACTCTTTTTTTTAAGCTTTTGTCTATATGTAGGAGGGGGTTGGAGTGGATGGCAGAAGTACAAAATCTAAGACAAAGCCACCAGAGATACAATTTTGCATCACAGCTCCCATAGGTGTTTAAGTTTAAATAAGAAATCAGCTTTGGTTTAGGGCTGAAACTAATTATTATTTTTCACTGTCAATTAATATGTCAGTTATTTTCTTAATCATCTCATCCGTAAAATGTTAGAAAATGTTGCTCAACAAGCCAAAGATATCAAGTTGACAATCATCATAAATTATTGTTACAGTCACTTGTAAAATCAACTAATCATTGTGGATCAATTTTGGTTCAAATGTTAATAAATTTGTGTTGATGTGTTTGTTTTTTGTTGTTGTTGCTGGGGGTTTTTTGTATTTAACTAAGTCCTGGTGTCTTTCTCTAAGTCAAACCAAACGCTGTTAGTGCCTGAATTCAACAATAAAAATAACTAAATAGTTACATATGAATGCAGTTTCTGAGACACATGGTTGTAAAGCGCCATGAGCCATTAATGAATCTACAAATGTTGATGTGAGATGTATTTTTTGTTTAACAAATATTGACATTTTATGTATCTGTGGTTTTCAGAAACAATGGCAACATTTTATTCAGACGACTGGGTTGATGAATGTCTTTTCAGTAAAAGAAGCTAAAACCGAGAGCAAAGGAAAGCTGAAAGTTTGACTGACAGTGATGACAGTTCCTAAAGTCAGAAGGAATTAAACCGTCTTTCTTTGTCACGGCGAGACACTAGAGCACAGATTTATTAATTACTAATTGTTTAGCAGAAAGATTTGTAGTGTTTAGGTATAACCCAATTAAATCTCACTCTAATAGGAGCTCAACATCGGGACACAAGCTTCATTAACATTAAATTCCCTCCATGCGAGGAATACATTAAAATCCTTCTTGGCTGATGATTGTCCTCATGTTCACTTGCACATATCTTTTCCTCACCTCCTGTCTGCCTCCAATAGCGAACCTCCATCTCCCTGCTTTTTTCTATGGTAGCCGTGAATGATTGTGCCATCTGGTCTTGTGGGAAATTAGAGGCAAGAGCACAGGGGCAAATGGCCCCCAGCAAGCCCTGCCCAGGAGGGAGAGGCAGGCAATCTGCTGCAGACTGACTGCATACAGGAATGCACCATCCCACTTCACTGAAGCCCTACTGACGGCCTTTCTGGAGTTAGCTCACTAAAACATGCTAAAGGCTAGCACAGTGCTGCCAAGAGCTACTGTGGAGGAAAGCAGCAGCAGCAGCACGGCTATGCTTTGTTTATGGAGACTGTGGTCCTGCTGATCAAAGGCCATCACTGATCTTGGTTTATTGTTCGTCTTTCCAGAAGATGCACTACACGTTAAGAGCAGAGATGTTCTATACTGCACTGTTTTTATTATTATTTTGAACAAACACGGACAGTAAGGGTCATACATGAATATTTTTGTGTTTCGATACGATTCTTTATTTCACTGAAATTAAGTCAAAAAACCTACACTGTCGAATTTTTAAACTGAAAAACACTGTGGAGGTCAAAGACATAGATGTTTTTCACTCCATAATATGACTATATAAATATCTGTGGTATCCAAGATGCACAAAATAATCTCTAATCACAAATATCAGTATGTATTGTATGCTCTCACAGCCCACTGATATGTCTAATCTGAACATTTCTGAACCACAAAAACATCCATTTTGATCTGTGTATGTCAGCATTGGAATGTTTTAACAGCTCATGATCCTTTTCAAACATGTTAATATTCATCTGTAGCTGTAAACAGTTTTTATGGTGGATTTATGCACTGACAACAGTAGTTCAGGGTTACAGAACAGTATCAGATAGTTGGTTTGATATAGATAAAGATAAAAGGAAAGTCTTTTTTGATATTTTTATGTTGTGACTAAAGCAGGAAATTAGCCTTGGCTAAAATCGTGGGTATTGGCACATATTGTGTTTATTGATATGCACTGTCCCTTTGAAAAAAAACTTCAAATAAACTTCAGCATTTACCACCAAACCACAACCTTTTCCTAACATTAACCAAAGCACTTTTATTTCATAAACCTAAAACTTACATGAATTGGGATCTAAACTCCAGTCTCTGTTAACTTTTGATGGACGGAAAACTTTACTTACTTGCTGCTCTTTAATTTCCTCATTTGTTCCAACTTGCATGCCTGTATTACCTTAAAGGTCAAAGTGCAGATGCAGCAGGATCCATGCTCTTGCAGTAATTACAGGTTAAGTGTCTGGCTCAAGGACTCTTTGTCATTAGTTCATTAGTTGCTTTGGGGCAAACATCAGCAGACACAAAAATATACCATCTGCTGCCTTCCTAAAGCTGCAGTCAGATTTTGTATCCATATATGGACTCTAGTTTGGTATGTTTTTGTCTTGTGTGGTTTTGTCGACAGATGTGTGTATCAGTGCATATAGGTTAATATTCATGACTCCGTGTTTATGTTCTGTGTGTAGGACTTCCACCTGCTGTACGAGGAGGCGCGTTACTACCAGCTGACACCTATGATCAAGGAGCTGGAGCGCTGGAAGCAGGAGCGTGAGCAGCGTCGGATGGCGCAGCCCTGCGACTGCCTGGTGGTCCGCGTCACACCCGACCTGGGTGAGAGGATCGCTCTGAGCGGCGAGAAGGTCCTGATTGAGGAGATCTTCCCCGAGACAGGAGACGTTATGTGTAACTCAGTCAATGCTGGCTGGAACCAGGACCCAACGCACGTCATCCGCTTCCCCCTCAATGGCTACTGCAGGCTCAACTCTGTCCAGGTACCACACACACATCAACCTGTTCTGTTATGGCTGGTTTTATGAATGATCAACAGTTTATAATGATAACTGTTGACCATGACTGTTTTCTAATGGCTGGTAAATACGACTTCATGAAGTAAAGTAAGTCAATTTTATTTATAGAGCACTTTTCACAGACAGAGTCACAAAGTGCTTTATCAAATCAAATCAAAATCAAATCAAATTTACAGAAACCCAACAGAATCCCCCAGGAGCAAACACTTGTGACTGGTGACAGTGGTGAGGAAAAACTTCCCTTTAACAGCAGAAACCTTGAGCAGACCCAGACTCCTGAAGGATGGCCGTCTGCCTTGACCAGTTGGGGTTAAAGAGCGAGAGTAAAAGAGGAGAAAAGAGAGAGCGATAGAGATATAGAGAGACTGGGGGAGAGGGGGGAGGTAGGGGGAGACACATGGAGTACATGTAGACACAATACAATATTAGACAATTTCAGATTTTATATTAAATGAAAAAGAAGCATCTTTGTCATGTATTGTGCTGGGAATATATTGATTAGACTGCCTTAACACAAAATAAGTGAATAAATTATCTTTTTTTTTAAAACATTTATACAATATTCCAAAACGTGTACACTGGAAAAAATCTAAATCTTACCAAGTGTATTTTTCTCATTTCTAGTCAAAATATCTCATCACACATAAAATAAGACATAATCACCTAAAGAGTAACTTTTCAGTGAGTTATAAAAACTTATTTTTAGACAATAGATCTTGAAAATCTTATTTCAAGAAATCTTATCGAGATAATTTTCACTTGTTCCATTGGCAGATTTTTTTTTTTTTTTTTTTTTTGCTTGAATTAAGCAAAAAAATCTTGAACTATCTGACTGAAAAATTACTCACTCACTCAAAAGTCATTCACTACACTTGGTAAGATTTTGATTTTTTCCAGTGTATCATTGTGTGTAAATAGACTGTACCTGTACAGTAGACTTAACCCTGTAAGACCTAAACAGCATCTACTGATCTATAATGTTTAATAACCTTTCAATCTTTAATCCTATCAGTTCATGGAAATAATGCAGGTAAATTGCAGTTTCTCATCTTTTCATGGTCATCAGATATGACCCATTTGGATGTTCAGAGGCTCCATAGTGAATGTGGAAACGCAGTCTTCTCCTATAAAATTGATTCACCAATAAAACTCATGTAATTTGACAGATGACAGTGGATGTAGACGCTTGTTTTCACATTCAATGAATGATATATTTTGATAAAAAGCCACATTTTCATCAGTTTGTTATAATAGCCTTAAGATTTACTCTAAACTTTTATGAACATCTACATGATCAGTGAATGAAATATAGGAAATCACTTGATAGTCACTGAAAAAGGCAAAGTACATATGATCATATTATAGTAAACAGTGACGAATCACTATAGAAACAATAAATATAGAGAAAAAAGGATTTGGATGTCACCACAAAAATAGTTCTATGTCCTTAAGGGTTTACCTCTTAATTTCATATTTTAAAGATGCTTTCTTTAATGCATAACACAGCCCAACAACTGCATTTACAGTTCAGCTCACCCTTTGCCCTGCAAAAAAAAATATAAATCATATAAATAATTTTCTCTTGTATTTCTCACACACGAGGAAAGTAGACTCATATAAGCCAAACTGAATTAATGTAAATGAGCCTTATTAAGTCATGTTTTCATTTCTCATATGTCTAAGATACTGAAGCTCGTGGATATGTATTTTTGTGTAGGTGTTCTTTTCTTTGTATTTTAAAGACAAACTGAGAACTTTACTCATCTGTAGGTGGAGGACTGATTCAGGTTGATATCAGGTTCAAACTGGAAATCATACAGATAGTAGGCAGTTGTTTAGCTGCACATAAATAAACACTCATTACTTTTCAAACAAAACATTCATATTCATAAGAATTTTGCATATATTAGTTCACCTTTTTGCATTGTATAATATTATAACATGAGTGATCATCAATGCAGATTTGACAGACAGTACATATTAAATAGTGTTTTTAAGGGTTAGAAACTGCAGCACAATAAATGGCAAAGCATGAGTACATTTAGAAATATAATTGACAGTACAACATACTGTATACTGTGCTGACCATTTTGCCAACCAGAAGACCTGGTGTAATTTAAATCCAATGAAACCTGGTTAGTTTATGGTAATGAAACTACAACTGCAACTTAAAGACACATAATGTGAAACAAACAGCTTTTAATACTCCCTGGAAAAAGTATAAAATAACTATAGATGACCAAGTATGTCTCTGTAACATACATTTAAATGAGGCTTCAAGTAAAGATTATTTTCATTATCAATTGATTTTCACATTATTCTATTGATGAACTGACTAATTGCAATAAGCAGGAAATGTCAGAGACAAGTCTGTTCTAACAGCTCACACCAGATGCTATGTTAAGCTTGGGCTGTGGGTTTTTTTTTAATTCAACTATCAATCTCAAACCCAAATATATTCAGCAACAGTGTTGACACACAAAGCACGGAGAGTGATTTGCTTCCTTATTTAACCTTGTCTTCAGCAAAGGCACGACAAAGTTTTTGACTGCTTTGACCTTTTTGTTTGGAAAGCTGTTTTGGTAATACATTATGCATCTACGTAGGTACTGTTGTGTTTTACAATCAGATGTCGATTTTTTTTTCAATACTTTGCTCGTTTCATGAGTTTACATTTAAAGCTTGTGTGGTTTGTCTAGACGCTGCAGTTAAGCTGCTCTTAAAGTTTGTTTTTACTCTGCCGGTGTTTTATGGAGTCGGTCGTGTCTTTGAGGTTAGACGTAGGACGTAGATTCCTTTCTGAATCTGTGCCATGAGTCAGTCAGTATGATTTGTGGCTTTGTATATACTCTGCATGTTGCCACAGCGGAGTGTTTTTTTTCTAATTCTTATTTATCCAGCAGAGGTTTTTGCTGAGCTGGCACACCATTTTTCTCAACCACCCTTCCCTTCATCACTTTCATACACACCTAAACACCTGGCTGGCATTTGCACTGTAGAGCCAGCGCTTTGGCTTCAGCTCCACTGGTGTTACTGAGTTTTGCTGAATGGTGAGTTTCATCAGATGCTGAATTAGAGGTCACTTCTACTTGTTCACCTTATATTGTTAGTCTGCGAGCTCAGATTAGAGTCAGTAAGAGCTTCTAATAATACAAATTTGTAATAATTTAACATGAAAATGAACCATTCTAGACCTTGAAAATAAAAATGCTTGAGACCAGGCACATGCACACATAGGGCCCAAAGGGGTCTTGAGCCCCTGCTCTTTTTGCCTCGTAGAAAAAGTGCCCTTTTGACTTTTAAAAATAAATAAATTCCTGTTCTGCATAGGAATGTAAAAGAAAACGGCTGTATAAAAACGCCACGGTTTGTCTCTCACTGAGGGGTGGGGCTTATCTTCAACAATATATAGCCTGATAATAAGCCAATGTTTTATTGCTTTTTAGAATTGCAGCTGAATCGCATGTCCTCCAAACCTCAGTATTATGATACATTTTGACAATAATTTGTTGACACAAGAGAAACAGCAATTGCATCACTCACAGCTACACATTATACATTACTATGTTGTTGTCGTTATCTATGGCTACTTTATTCATTTTACATTAAGCCACATATTGTGTTATTAAGGCCTGAAAAAACTTTGGTGCACACATACTGCCCTTTTGTGACTTTGAGCCCCTGCCCCTGTATAATCCTGTGCACGTCCCTGCTTGAGACAGTCAAGTCTTTGCATGTGTAGAAATAAAATTAACTGTAAAAGGGTCAAAACACAGTATTTGAAATCTTTCTGATGGACATTTTAGAATCAGAATCAGCTTTATTGGCCAAGTATGTGAACACATACAAGGAATTTGGCTTCGGTTTTTACATTGCTCATGACATACAGTTCTGACATGAACCCAGACAACATGTGGACGTAGACATAATGTAGACAAACATTCGAATAAGACAAGGAAAACAATGGGTTGAGATTTACAGTGGATTTCTAAAGTAATATGTACAGAGTGCAAATTGAAGTTTTTATACAGTGGGTGGATGTGTGGATCTATTGAAAATATATGTTTATGTATATATTATTTACAGTGGGATTTACCTTGTAATATGTACAGAAAGTGCAAATTGAAGTTTTAATGTTTGTCTTTTTTGGAGACAATTTGACAGATTAGTGTTGCTAATTAATCCACATTTTTACTTCTACGTTCATGTTAGCTTTAGTTGGACCATAAGGGATTATTCAAAACAAGGAGCTACTTTATACTGAAATAAAAGTTGGAATGGCAATCAATTAAAGGTCGCTTTCTGACGGGACATTATTGTGTTTTGACCCAAAAGTAAAAGAAAAAATTCAGAGTTGCACAAAGACGACATGAAAATAAAGATGCTTTTGTGAACATCTGAGTACAGATTCAAAGCAGGAAACCACATGAAACTCAGCACAGATTTCCCACACTGTATGTGACCCTGAAGTTACAAATACAGAATGTGGATCTGTCTGTATACCTGAATGTCATTGGACGGTGACAATCCAAACCAGAGTCAGTTTGACCAATCAGACGACTTCACTGTCCTGAAAGGTGTAGGTTTTCACAATGAACGGCACGCAGGTTTAATTATCCTCCTGAGACCCAGCAATGCATTTTGTCCTCTGTAGTGGACAAGAGTTTCACAGCTTTACTTGCTTTTTTTTTTGTTTTTTTTTTAAACATATCCACTGAAAATGACATACAAAAAATGTATATTAAAAAAGATGTGTCTGAAAAAACTGTTGCATCATACTGTTTCCAATTAAGGCTGTTATTTAACCTGAAATGGCGAAAATGTTTACTTACTGGGTCTCAGGAGGGTATAGTATTTAATAATGCTGTAGAATTTAATGATAAACACTGAATATGCTGTGTATGTATGTAGTATGCAGTATATTTCCTGTTTCTCTCATGTATTGTAGTCACCCAAATGTATATTTTGGAGTTCAGAAATGCTGCAAACATCTACTAAAGGGCACAGCTTTTCTAGTTTATCTTAAGTGAATACAGTAAGAGCCAAAGTAATTGTCTTTTCTATTTAATACGTTTTTCTGGCAGTTGTGAATGTGGAATGTTAGGGTTTTAAACCTGAATCTGGACCTAAACCCCTAATTTTTAAAAAGAAAGCTTTTATATTTGCTGTAAAAACATATATGAGGTGTAGTATAATGCATTATGGTTCACATTCCTGAGCCCAAAAATATAAAATTGAACAACTATGTTACATTAGATTAACAGTAAAGTTAATAATCTCAGTAGATGTTAAATATCCTTTTCTTCAGAATCATTGATATAATTAAACCTACATGTGTGGCTGAAGAACCTGCACATTTTGGCTTTGTGTAACTTACCTTGGATTGTCATTATCTGATAAGATTTCTATAAAAGTCAGAATCAAAACTCATATATGAACAACACTGTGAAATTTCTGCTTTAGATGTTCATCGAAGACCTTCTGTTCACAGTGTCTTTTGTATAACTTTGGCATTTATATATATATATGTATTTTACATGCAGTCCCTAGTATTTTACAGGAAGTATTGCATTGATTGAATTAATTTTTGCTCTCATGTTGCTAGAATAGACAGTGGATTTGAGTTAGTTTAGAGGAATTCTTTTGTGTAAACAGAATTTACAAGGAGCACCTGAATGTAACTCTGCATGTGGTTTACCAATATTGACTCTCGATAACACCTGATGTGTGCACGTATGATTAAATGTGTAAAAATGAACCCTCATGTTATCACAGATGTAAATGAATGATGAAAAAAATTGTAAAAAAGCTCAATGTGTCAGATCCAAATTGTCTCACTGTTTCTATCCAGTAGTTTCTTGCTCTAATATTTCAGTTTGTCACGAGTGTCAGGCCAAAGACTATATAATCAGTGGCTTTACAAAGATTGATTTTCAACAGGAAGTTTATTTGTGCACATTATTTTGCAAGTACAGGATGTCACTGACTCTAATTCGAACCCATCATTGTCAGTTTGTGGGTTTTATCAACACCTCGGAAGCCCGTTGTGTGTAACTTTTGTGCTCTCTGGCTTTCTTTTGTGTCTGAAACTTGGATTTTTATTATGTCATGATTTTGCTTCAAGGCACTTGGCATGATTTGCGGCCTTTATTCTGCATATTGCTAGAGTGGGGATGATAGCCGCTCTAATGAAGCCACTGTGAGTTTGTGAAGAGGTTTCCAAATAAGATGACAGGTGCACAAAGTGTCTTTGAAGTAGCTTGTGTGTTGTGCTTTTTTGTTGTATAGCCTGTGATTTCTAATGCAGGGCTGCTCTTTATCTGTATCTGTCTTGTGTGTAACAGTCAGGCGTAGGGTCATATATTATCATGAGCACAGTTTTCGAACAAATTTGTGAGCAGTATAAAATCTTACTATATAGCAGTAAGATATTAAAAAAACAACTTGAGTTTTACAGTTGTCTTACCCAGAGAGGTCTGTGAGAGGGAGAATAGGGGGAAACATAACAACCTCACACCACAGGCTCAATATAACACACTTCAGTGCCCATAGCCATGAACAGGCCAACACACAGAGGAGCCTTGGCCCCTCCAGCACCCTAGGAGAGCTTCTTCCAGGCAGGCTAGTGCACTCTGACACCTCCACCTCCCTCCTGCCAGTGTGAGAGACCACCTCCAGGGAGGAGAGCCGAGCAAGCGGGACAAAGCTCGTGTGGACTGCGGCCATGTTTTCCTGCGAAAAAATGAAAAAGAGGAATAGAAAAGGGGGGGAAAAAATGATATGCATAATTTACGCTTTACTCCTTTTTAAGACACAGCTCCTTTTTTAAAAAGACTCCAATATAACATTGCTCAAGGCAATTGAAATACACGTATTGCATTTTTTAATACCATACTTACAATTTCTCAAACAGCCTAAACCGGTTTATACTTCTTTTATAGATTTTTAAATGACTTGCAATATAATTAATTGGCCGCATCAACTAACACAACATTTTCTCACTCTGTTTACCAGTGAGACTGGTTATGGGATGTGAGTGCATCTGACGAACATGGTCTAAAAGGACTTTTTATTGTTTAGGTTTTTATTAGGATGCTCCTCTTATAGGGGAATGGGGTGAAATCCTCTGTTCAGACAAACGGAGTACAGAAAGAGCAGCTGGATCTTCAAGGTTTCCTGTAAACGATGCTACGTTTAGTCTCATAGTACGGCCTCTCTCGGTTGAAGTGGTGTTATTTGTGGCACGAGGCTGTTTCTTTTTTCCCACACTGGCCCCTTTAAGACACACAGATACACAAAAATTCTGTTAAAAATCAAAAACGCACGTACAAACACACATATGCATGCACAGTAGAGGGGCCCGGCTCATTGAGTTGATGTAGATGAGAACACAAGGAGCAGATGGAGGTGTTTTTCGGTGTAAGGGGAGATTTTTCTAAACAACTTACTCATTCTGTCCTCTCTCATTGTTGCGTGAAGGTATGAGAAGGTTAGGAAAATAATCCTTGTCTTACCCGCCAGACAATGAGCCTCTGATCTGATTTCAGTCCTGGACCCCAACCCAGGGGAACACACATAGAACCACACCCTGCCCACAGAGGAAGATCAGGGACGAAGGAGGGAGGGGACGGGACAGACGGCAGGATGGCAGAGATGTAGCATTGTCTGGAACAGAGTGTTTATGACTTAAATGGTCTTTGAAGAAGTCTTGACAGGAGAGAGACACACATGTGGCGACCTTTAAATCTTTTTTCGATTTATTGTATCTCACAGGCATAGAGAACTTATTTTAGTCTCAAATGATTTTATCAGGACTAAGGTATTGTTGGTGTCTTGCCCAGGGCTGTAAACTGCTAAACCTTGTGATACTTTGGTCACAATGAGATAATATTTCTCAATACTTCCCTGTATACTAACACAGAATTATGAACATTTTACAGTTTATTATTCGCTTTTTACACCATTCAGTTAAAGATGACTGCCATCCTCTGAAGTCAGTGAGCACTTTTTTTTCCACTATTACTCATTTTTGGTACAATATTAGATCATCATCTAGAAATATAACAAATTACCAAAGAAAAGTCTTGTAGTAAGACATTGTACACTGTAACTTTAGTTCCTTCTCCGTCTTCATCTTGTGTATTCAAATGTGAGAGAGTGAGAATAAACAACTCCACCTTGGCGAGTGATTCTCCATGAAGTCATGAATGGAATTTAGAGGATAATGCAAACCACCTGTGCTGTGATGTAGATCCAGCGGAGAGAAATAGAGAGCAGCTAAGGCACTTAACGGAGGGAAAACATTTAGCCAAAGAGCCACAGAGGTGTACACACACACGCGTCCCAGAGCTGGAGTTGGTCCTGCTGCTCCATACATCACCATGATGAAGCACTCAGATCAGGCCAGAGCCAATCCGTCCTTCATCAATGTGACAGCCCAGGCAGTCTTAGAGAAGGGCCCCCTGTCCCCCCGCTGCCCAGGCAAAGAACGCAACACGTCGCAACACACTCTTACATGTCACGCTGCCACTCTATCAATCCTGGGCTTGGTGGAAAGAGAAAGCACAGCTCATCAGAGCAGACAAGGCCACACAAACACCTCAGTTGTGCCTCTCAGTGGTCCAGTTGGCAGAACGAGACATTAACACGGCTGTGGTCGGGGGACGCTGGACTCCCTCTGCGGTTCCACAAGTGAAGCACAAAGTGGGGCAGGCAGGACATAAACCTGGAGTATGAAGAAAACAATCACTGAACATCTGGATTGTGATGACAGCTTCGGAGCAGCTGACACCAAAATGCTCTTAAAAAGTGTTTGATTTGTTACGTGAAGCCTATTTTTGAGCTTCTGAATATTTTTTAAAACTAACTCCGGCAACAGTCAGTGAGTTTTAATGTAGAGAGGAAGTAAAAACAATGAAAAAGAAGAGAAAATAGGATTTTTTAAAGTGTGTGCAATATATGTATGTTGAGGAGTCACCACTAGTCTCATGTAATGTTTTTGTAATCTGTTATAGTTATTGAAAAAATATGTGACATTAAATGCTGGTGATTACAAAACAGTAACTTCCAAATATATACTGTTCAGTAAAAATCTTGTATAAACCTATGTACCATGTAACAATCAATATTTCAGCTTAAAAGTCAACAGTATTTGTATATAGTATATAATTGTATATATTAGTAATGATACAAAATCAGGAAAAGAATCTAACATGGTATGATATGATAAAGATAGAAAAGTTTCATATAACCTTCCAAAAACTCTTCACTTTAAGTACATTATGTGACTATACTTCTGAACTATAGTTTTACTAACACAACATTCAACCAGAAACCACACAGCACAGATTAATAACAGAATCTGATCCTGAAGTAATCATGTTTTTACAGTGTAGTCTGCACTGTACCTGAAAATCCCAGAGGACTGACCAACACCTTCACACCTCTGTCCCCTGTCTAGTTCAGTGGGTATTTACTCTGCCAGGGTTAGTGGGTTCACTCCCACCAGTGTCACTGAACTAAATTACTGTGTGACTTTACGATACTTGAAGACTTTCTGACATTTAAGTGTCTGTCTGTCTTGGCTGCATCAGAAAGACAGCGAGCGGATGTTCTGCTGCAAACAATATATTTCTTTGTCCAAATGTTTTTTTGTAGTTTGTGAATCCTAAAAAAGCTGGCAGATGGCTCAGAGAATTAGATGGAGTTGGAGCTTCTCGGCTGTTTTATGCCAGATGCTTGTGATAAGCAAAGGATACGATGCAGAGACTGCAGTTAGTGCTCCTTGTCATATATTAAAGACCGTGCATAGTTAAACAAAAGCGACCCCCTGAGTGCAGCCCCCCCCCCAATCACATCACAGACAGTGTGTGTCATTCATGTCAATCAACCCTGAGCCCTGTGCCACAAGGAGCAAGTGTCTTCCAGCACCACCAGAGAGAGGTTGCAAGTGTACGTGCACTCCGGTGGCCATTAATATTACATTGTGCTCCGCTTTACAGCCGTGAGACTCATTCACTTTGATTCCTACGCCATCGTCTTAGCTGCGTTGTAAATGCTAGAAGGTTAGCGTTGGAGTAGGATTGATATATCCTCTCCTCGTCCCCGTGATGAGCCCAGACTGAGTGGCAGCTCAGTGAGATGTTGAATTAAAGGCTGTGAGTTTTGGGAGGACAGATCCCTGTGCAGCCAAGTCGACCCAGTGACAGGGAGAAGAATTTATTATTCTCAAAATGTATTAGTCTCATCAGGGAAGAATGAGGGAAGGGAAGCTTTTCCTTCTGTGCTAAAGTTCTGGATTGAAACTTTGGTGAAAGTCATATCTGCTTTGTTTCACTCCAATTTCATATTTTGAAAATAACAAGTTACATACGTCAGACATGGTCACAGCAACACTGGACTGTAAACGGAAAATCTGTAAAGACAAAGTCAAGCACATGTACTGTGTAGAAAACACACTACTAACAAGCTGTAATTCCATTTCATGCAAATCATCATACTCCGAAAAAGACTTCTACATATCAGATTGTTTGCATGCAACTTGCTGTTAGTATAGTTTGTTATGGTTTCGCTCAAGTGAGACAGGAAAATAAGCAGAGAAATCTGCATAAGTACAACATAAGCTCAGATCTGAAAGCCTGCGGTCAAAAGTATGTAGTGCTGAACTGAGCCACCAGGACATGTTTTAGCTTTTTAAGAGGGTGCATTTCTTCTGTTGTCAGCTGGGATTGATTTCAGGACATTGTCCTGTGGATATTCAAACCTTTTGCTTGGGCACATCTTAATTATTTAGAGTATTGTTTATTCCCCTGTGGCACTAATTCACTGTGTCAAACTGAATGTGAGTGTTTTTATGGCTTCTTATAGTCATTACTGTATTCTTGAGTCAGTTACAACTATCTATAATAATATCCTTAAGTCTTTTGTGTTACCATGCATTAATGATAAAAGTATTTTCAGACTATCTTTATTGATCAGGCCATTCTCCTCTGTGACCAAATTCATTGCCGAACATGACTGAGTCCCACATGCGTTAAGAGATGATGGGGAAAAATGCAATGTGATGCAATGATCAAAGAAGGCTATGTAATATCATTTCCATAATCGTTAGGCTCCTCCGTCGTCTGTCATGGATTTGGGAGTGTTTGATGCTTGGGCAGGTCTCTTAATTAGCCATCCTCACCATCAGCTGTCTGCCGCCCCTTCTGTCTCACAAATTACAGAGTTTGTCATCGTCGTATGGCCAGAGGACGAAAAAAGAAGGGGGTGGGTTTAACTTTTCCAAGTGGTCCTTTCTGCTTACAAGCAGCATGTCGCCCTACATTTTAGTTTTAATCAGGAAATGCCGGGTTTCAAGTCGGTTCAACAAGTGGGAGTGCGTGAGCATGGTATTTATATTCGATTATGTTTACGCTTGCATGTGTCGGTGCATTCTTGTGTAAACACTGATCAAGAATGTGTCTGCTGTGTGTGTTGTTTGTTATAACGTGTTGTGTTGATCCCCAGTCAGGGGAGGCTGCAGCCCCAACGACCTGGAGGCCTAAACGGCCCATTTTAGCCTTCAGATGGGGCCCTCACTCCTGTAATTAGAGAGGCCATCTTATGCAGTAAGAGTGTGTGTGTCTATGGGCGTCTAAACCGATCTATTTTATGTGAACTTCTCTAGCTCTGTATCTGGCAGAAGGGGTTAGCCCTCAGCAAGACCTTTCATTTTCATGCACTGCACACTCCATTAAAAGGACGGGGGAATAAGTAAATACACTGCACTCTTTGCACTGGGATTTAGATATACCCCCACCAAAAAAAGAAAAAAAACATTCCATAACAGCAAATGAGGGGGGAAATAAACTGATGCGGAGTTCGTATTTGTATCTGAGGGTATTTACATTCAGACTATTGTGTCTATCAGCGTCCAAACTTGAAGGCTAAGGTGCTACCCTGTCTTCCATTCTTTCCCTGCAGTGCCAGCGTTTTGTCTTCACGCCGACCACCGGTATCTCCAGATCCTCATTCCCAACACGTCCTTCTTTCTTTCGCTCACGGACCTCACTTCTCCTCTCAACCCAGCCTCATTACTCAAATTAGGAGCTCCAGTAATCACCACGCCGAGCTCCACTCAGCCCCTTAACACACCTCGCGCACACTCTGCTCTTCTTATCCCTTTGAGCTCATGCCCTCGGTTCAGTAGCCAATCCGGCACAGGCAGAATGAATATTGCAGAGGTGGTGTGATGCCGGAGTGCCCTCTGGTTTTATTCCATCACTACGTGTGATTGGAGGAGGGGGAGGTTAATTACACGTGATGCATGTTGTGAAGTTGATGGATGGATGGATGTCATTAAATTTAATAATCAGCGCTGGTTGTCAGAAAGGGAGTTATTTTTTATTGTAAATGCACAGGGACTTCTCAAACTGATGTAACAAAGACAGAAACCATTACAACATATCTTTATATTAAGCATTAAATATAGACAATTAACTGATTTAACCAGTGTCATGAGGACATTTCACTAACTATTGGTAAAACTAACTGAATCTGGCTCTGATTCCAACTGGAATGACTGACCTGAAGGGGAAATTAAATAAAACCTTTTTTTTTTTTTTTTTTTTTTTTTTACATGTAATTTAATGTTCATTTTCAGATTTATTTAATCCTCATGTCCTTTTTTGCTATATATCTCTCAGTTGGTCTCCTTATGTATTATTTATTTCTTAAATCATAGGTGTCAAAATCATTTTAATTCAGGGGCCACATTCAGCCTAATTTGACCTCAAGTGAGTTGGACCAGTAAAATAATAGCATAATAACTTATAAATAATGACAACTCCAAATTTTTCTTTGTGTTTTAAAGCATGAGGTAACATTACAATATGTATAAATGTTTAACTTTACAAACTATCCTTAAACAAAAAATGTGAATAACCTGAAAATACACGAACCTGAAATTTCTCAAGAAAAATAGATGAATTTTAACAATATTCTGTTCTAATACTCAGTTTGTTATTTCCTCATGTACATTACAACTTACAGATCACAGTGGGTCTACAAACACACAAAATTTTTAGTAACAGGCATCTGGAACTGAAAATTATAGCATTTCACCTTATGACCAACACAACTTAACTGTCAATGTCTCTTTGTAAATTCATCCCATGGGCCGGATTGGACCCTTTGGAGGTCCAGTTTTGGCCCACGGACCTTATGTTTGACACTCCTGTCTTAAATGTTCCACTTAACAGCTTCCCAGTTCCAAAGGTTGTTAATTTTTTTTACTGAGGTGATTTTTTTTCATTGATTAACAGCCTTCTTCAAATTATCTTTATTATATCAGCCTTTAAAAGTCCACTCTCAGCTGAACTCCAAGTGTGTTAAAAGATCACTCTTATTAACCTCTTCTTCTCCTCTTATTTCTCTGTCGTCTGTCTTTTTGCAGGTTCTGGAACGTCTTTTCCAGAAAGGTTTCAGCGTGGCTGCATCATGCGGAGGCGGCGTGGACTCCTCCCAGTTCAGCGAATACGTCTTGTGTCGCGAGGACCGGCGGAGTCTCTCCATCAACACACCCATCAGGATAAAACAAGAACCCCTGGACTAGAGCATTCTGGGAGAGGGACTGTCAAACCCCCCACATACTCCTTCCATCCTCTCACACCGACCCACCCTGTCCACTTCCTGCCCTAACAGGACCACCACCGACCCCTCCTCCCTTCTCCAAATGCCCCCATGCAATTCCAGCGAGAATCATACCTAAGTATTAGCAGAGGCTTGTTAACCTTGCCAGCTCTGCAGAACTCGAAGGGGAATGTAGTACCAAACAAAGGAAAACAAGCATCAGCAACAAAAGTTTTTGATTATGTTAAATAACACCCAAAGAATCTGGGACTGAGATGAAAAACAACGACAAATGGACTCAAAAGCAGCTCACTTGAACTACTTTATCTCCGTGACCGTTTTTTCCTCTTATTTTCATGTTCAAACGGTATCCTGATCCTTTTGGGAAGACACAGCTCCTAGTAGAATCCCAGTCCATCCTGGTCCACACCACATACCCAGTCCTCACCTAAGACCCTGTCTCAGCACAGCAGTGTATCGTCCACTTTTGTATCTGTATGAGGCCCACTTCAATATATGACAGGGGACAAGTGTGGCCTGCTGTGGGACAAAAAAGCTTTGGCAGGCGGGATGCTTTTAAGGATGACAGGAAGTAGAAAAAGACATAATCCAATCTCACGAGTCCCTCAAAAAGCCCTAATCTCCACGACCCCCTAACCCCATCCTCGCTCACCCCCACAGGCTTCGCTACAATCACCGGGGCCTCACCGAAAACAGCATTGTTCGCCAAACAGATTGTTTATTAAGGTTTTTTCATTGTTGTTTCTAAAGTATGTTCTTCTTGCTCCTTCTTGCTGTTCTTATCATGACATGGTGTAAACAATTATTATTAATAGGATTATTTTTAATGTCTCTTTTTTCCTTTCTCCAATATGAAGGATGTATGAACGTTGTATTCATTAGGCTTTGAGAGCTTGTGAGGGAGCGTTTCTTGGCAGTAGCTGCACAAACTCAGATGTCTGCAGGCTATGTGGCTAAAGCGATCTGGCTGGCAGTGCATTCAGAGCCGGAAAAAGTCCCATTGTTCAAATGGGGATGGAACAGAACCTGGATGTTTCAACATTGTTTATAGTCAAATGTGTAGCACACATTAAAAAGTGCTCTGGAATTTCAACTTATTAGCTCTGAAACATATCTGCAAATCGTTCTTTTTTCTCCTCAGATGAGCACAAATTGTTCATGTTTAGCATACGTTTAAGAAATGTCGAAAATATTAAAATCAGGTTGATGTTGCACAAGCTTTAAGTGAATTGCAGTTTTGTTGAGTTAGAATGTTTAAGACTTGAGGACCAACATGGAAAGCTGACGTTTACCAGTATGTCTCCATGGTCAGAGAGAGATGTACTCTAAATGCTTAATGTTTCTTTGCACATAAATAATACCCACAGAGCTTTCTCGCTCTGCTCCACTTGTTTAAATCCAGTGACTGGTGCCAAATTACACAGTTTTTTTTCCCTCATTTTAAAGAACCAGGACATTAAAAACAGGAGCCAACACTTGTAGTAGAACAAATGCTATAGGCAGTAACATAGTCAAGGTGCCTAATTTGTTGATTGTACAAACATAATAATGCTATCTCTTTTTTTCTCACAGTTTGTAGCTAAAGAAGACACACTGCATTATTAAAAACTGTACAAAGGGTACCGACATTTGCTCCCTTAGGCTTCCAGTCTTGACAGTTTTGTTGAGAATATCTCATGATACCTTCAGACCAAGTTTGAGACAGAGTCTTTGTTTCAATATTGTCACATCTAAGCTGAGATTATTTCAGTGGATCTTCACATGTATGTATGGCAGGACCCAATGTGAACCGTACTCCCAGCATCAGCGTATTATTCACAAAGAGGCGAGTGGGCGGCATTTACTCTATCCTGTTCTCATTCTTTTGGTCTTATTCTCAACATTTCTGGATCAAAGACAGAAACAAGAAAGGCCAAGTTTTCTTGCTTTTATATATGTGTGTAACTTACAGATGCTGTTTCTTCCATTCCAAAGGAGTGATAAAAAAGACGTCTATTCTGATCTTCGTGGGTGCCAGCAGTTGTTTGAGTGAAACTAGGGTTGTTTTTATAACAAGCGGAAATATGTTCATTAAAAATGGGCTGTAATTCCACTGACCATGTTGTCCTAATATGTGCTCTCCAGATGGCCGCTGATTAAAAAAGGCCAAAGAGTAAAGATGAGCTCAGTAGAAGTGTAGCTCCCGGTCCTGTGGAGTCCTCCCTGGGGGTCTCTCTCACAATCAAGTCCATCTTTGTTCTGACCTGCCAGTGGCCTGCGCCTTTGCATCCAGTCGCCTCAAAGGGAATGGTCAACCAGGCCTTTCATGTGCCGAAGTATGTCGGGCTTCATAGCGCTCCTCACCCCCACACCCCCACCCCCACCCCCACCCCCTCTGCCTTCCCACAGGCTCCCAGCTCAGCGGTGCCAGTAGAAACTCGGGTTGTACCCCCTGCTGCTGTGTCATCCCCATGCCCTGGATTTCAAAATGCCCGCCTACACTGTGGCTCACTGGACCACACTGCGAGAAACCAAACAAACCGATGAGTCAAATATGAGCAGCCAGCACCCCCCCCCCCCCCCCCAACAACATACTGTACAGCCAGGGATTTCAACTCTGCTGCTGATCCTGAAGTCTTTGAATCAATGGACACGAGTGCAGATCTGGGTTAGTTTTTGTGGAACAGAGGGTAAAGAGCCGCCACTGTTGCACCAAAACAACACTAGCTGTAAGAGTTCCTCTCATCAGTGGGGCATTTTGAAACCACAGAACGGGCTTAGAAGCCGTTACAGGCCAAGTTATGGTGGATTTAAGAAATCATAGTTTAAATTCAAACATAAAGTGAGAAAAAGAAGAAAAATAGCAGGTATGGCGTTTTGTACAACAGCAGCAATAACCAAACCTGGGATGCCTCTTTCAACTCAGTGCATAAGTGGCAGATTAACGACAGAAACGAACGTCACAGACATGTTCACCCATGATTAATACTGGTCAGCGTTGAGCCAGTTCATATGGAATTCACTCCACCTCTGAGGCGGGTCAGTTGTACAGTTATTGTATATTGAATTATCAGGACTCTGGGTTTTACTGGACCCTTGTGTTTTTAAGAGACCTGTTAGTCCTCTTCACAAAAAGAATGAAAAGAATTCACAGCATTACATTGTGTACATATGGATTAAAACATTTCAAAGGGTATAATAAGGTGCAAATGTATATTATTTAAAGTGTTTAAAACATTTAGACTGTGGTATTAAAGGGCATGTGTTCATTTACAGTGTCTCCATTTGACCTTTCTTGCATATTTGCGATAATAAAAGGATGTACTGTAGATGTGGTGTGTGTCTCATTGTTCCAAAATTCACTTGAAAAATTTTCCCTTCTGTCTCTAATGCTTATTTTGCACTGATTATCTGTAGCTGACGATGCTAAAATGAAACATATAGCACGTACTGGGCTGATATATTCAGTCAAAGCAGGTCAGCTGAGCTCTGTCCTCTAATTGAGCTGATGAAATGTGATCGAGCTCCGTACATGTCAGGGATACCGTTTGTTTTTGCAAGGGGGAAGGTCGTCTCCAGGCCTGAATCCAGATCAGCTGTCTAGAGCTCCGAAGGGACTGAGGGTCTTGAAAAACCAATATGCTCCCAAACCCCAATATTTTGCACCGAGTTAAACGGTTTGGTCTTTTCAAAAATGCTCCTGCTTAATTAGCAGCAGAAACCTAGAGGGACTTTTCATAGTTGAGCAGCAGTGCTTGACTCAGTTTGTACTTAGCATGTGTAGTGTTAGAAATGGAAATTAAGCAGGCTGCATTAGAAGTTGACTTTGGTAAAATTGTCTCGCAAAAGCATAACAGCTTATTTTCCCTCGTAATGAACTGAGGAAACATGCTGTGTAGATTTCAAAAACTCATTTTACAGTAAGATTTACACAGTTTATTAAATTCTGCTAGGACTCCTACCGAAAGACATTTGTATGTGTATGTTTCTGGAGTGAAAAAAGAAAAGGATTAAGTCGGCATCAGTTTAGTAAACAGCTTATTTATTCCTTTACAAAATAGGTACAAATACATAAGTGTTGTTTTTTTTTCACACAAACAGGAAATTTTCAAGATATGTACAAGAGTTTACCAAAAATACCGTGGTTCTAATAAACACATAGTTTTGTAAACAATATTTACAAATCATCCTTACACTGAAATGTTATATCCCCCGTCTGTGTACACCAGTTATACTGTCCTAATATTTTGGCTAAAAAGCTGTAGTAGTAGAAACGTCCTCCTGTGAAACCGCCAGAAACCATAGAAACCATTATGAAAATCATTTTTGAATCACCACAATATTGTTGTGCTTGTCTGAAAACATGGTAATTTGGAGATTTAAGAAAATATGTAAAGCATAAAAGCCAATCCAAAACAAAAAAAAAGAAAATATATTAATTGTTTAAAAAATGTGTCTTTTGACAGAAATTGGCAATACTGTTTACTAATTAAAAGAATTTCTTTGCTATAATACAGTGACAGCTTTAAGTTGTCAGGTAAAATAGATAATAAAAAAAGTGCGGTCAAAATTCAAAATCCACAAGAATTGTTTCAAATGTCAGCCATAATTAAATAAGTTTTAATATGACAAGAAAAGCTGCATAGAGGCCAAGATATTTAGTTAAATAGAAAAAAAAAAAAAATCAACAAAAATGATTGACAACACTACATAATACAATATGGATTTGAAACAAAAACAAAAATAAAAGGCAACAAACAATGCGACACATGCATGAAAAGCCGGGATACCTCTCTTCAAACAGCGATACCAAGGCAAAAATAAAAACGGCACAAAATTAAACAAATACTTTTAGGCTGGAGTCGTACAGCTGCCGTCTTCCACGTTCCATTACAGCTGTGATATTCAACTGAACTGAAACACGAATAATAAGTGCTGTGAACTAAACCGCTTCACGGTTACCTTTGTCATTCAGTCACTATAAAGACTCTCATTGGGCCAGAATGGAGGTCTTATTTATTAAAATGTAATTAATGTGCAGATATTACAGTAGAGGAAGCAATAAAGGAATGTCTGATTTAATCATCAGTCTCCACCTCATGTACAGTACGAGCCAAAACTAACCTTCTCAAGCAGCACTGTTAAAAAACCTGGACACAAATAACAAACATTTAGCAATAAAAACGATGCTCACATTAGTGTGGGTAAAGAAAATATGGACCTATAAGAAATTTAATGTGTGGGGTCACGGTTTTTGTTTTGTGATGTTTGCAGAGGTGGCGGGGGTGGGGGTGGGGGGTTGGGGGTCCTGCTTCATAACAAATATGCTCTACAAGTGATCAGAATAAACTGTCTAATTTGGACTCTTCCAAAAGCACATGGATTTTACAAAACATTAGGTTTTATAACATTGACACATGGGTTACTCTTTTTCTTACAAAGCTTACATGTAATAAAAAATATACATGCTGTAAAATAATTCCAAAAGAACTATTTACACATACAGTACAATAAGGAAAATTGAATGTGACGCTGTCGTGTGGAATCTCAATGTCTAAAACGATGTCTTAGAATAGAAATCTGTAAAGTCTCTCGTTTATTGAGTTCAGCTCAACTACATTCATTGAACTACGTTGAACAAATAGCTCAAAGAGAACATCGTAGGCTGCATAAAACATAAATATCTAAAATAATCCTTTCCTTGAGGTGGTTAATTGAATATACTGCCTACAGCATTGAAGAAACAGCTACTCATCATACGTGGAATAAGTTCTGTGTCCTGTCCTATGACTAAAAACCAGTTTGTCCTTTCACCACAAACAGTTCGATATGGCCTTTAAACCGAATGATCTAACTATACATGAAGTTAAACGGAGAAGACATGGAACAACTGTTTTATTTTTGTGAGTTTTTTTCTCTCTCGCTCTCTCTCTCTCTCTCTGTTTCTTATATTAAAAGCTACATCAAACATCACTACAGTACATATGAAGACACGGAGCTGAAACATTAGACCTGATCTCAAGGCACGTGGCTGGGAAGAAGGAGGAGGAGGAGGTTGAGGTGGACGCTGAGCAGAGCAGAGGCTACTTGAGCAGGGCACGGTAAAGGAGGAGCGAGTGGGCGGTTTCTCTCTCCTGCTCCATGTAGAAAATTAAGTCCCTGAGGTTGACGCGAGTGATGCGTTGCCGTGTATACTGGCGTGATGAGGTGGACGGGGCCGAGGAGCTGGCCGGGGAGCCTGCGCTGCTGCCCAAAACCTGGAGACAAGAATGGGGTCAAAAGGTCAGATGGAAGGGATGACACAGAATCTAATGTATAAACACCGCACAATATTCAGGGACAACAATTTGTCAGTTCCTCTAAAGTAAAGGTGTCAAATTAATTTTAGTTCAGGGGCCACATTCAGCCTTATATGATCTCAAATGGGCCGGACCAGTAAAATATTAGCATTTTAACCCATAAATAATGACAACTACAAACTTTTCTCTATATTTTTAGAGTTGAAAAAACTATAAGCATATTATGAAAATGTGAATAACCTGATCCACCAGTCTTAAGAAAAATAATCAAAATTTTAACAATTGTGAAAAGATCATCTGTACTGCAAACATTTTCAAGTAATTTTCCTTTTTTTCTACAGTACAATAAAGAGAAAAATGTGGAGTTGTCACTATTTATAGATTATTATGATAGTATTTTACTGATCGGATGCACATAAGATTGAACTAGTCTGAAATAAAATGATTGAAAACTCTTAACTGTTAATATCTTTTTCGTTTTTGCATTTCACAAAATCATCCCACGGGCCAGAATGGATCCTTTGGTGGGCCGGTTTTGGCTCACGGGCTGTATGTTTGCCACCCCTGCTCTAAAGTATCAGGATCAACACAACTGGAAAACTTGATATTGTCTTCTGAAGATGGAGGGACAACGATTAAAATGGTTGTAATTTTTAAATGCTTAATGGAATATATTTCAAGGTCATGTTCATTTATTTTTATATATTTGTTAAACCCCTTGAATTAAAGCTGAAAATCCACACTTGTCACATTGCTTCATTCCAGATCCACTGTACTACATCAAATCTTTCATAAAATATGTATCCATTTTCTCTTTGTGCATTTATTCTTTGGCAAAAAAAAGGCAAAAACCACATCAAACACATTTTTTAGATTCTTGTCCTGAACCTAAATGCAACAACATTTTGTTCTGTATACACTTTGTGCATACCTGAATGACTATTAAGTTTGTCTAAGTCCAAGTTTTGCAAAATTCGGACTATTTTTTATTATTTATTTATTCTGCCGCTTTCTAGTTTTTCCAATGTAAAATTTCTAATTGTGTCTTAAATACATAGAAATGCACCTAGTGAGTTACAACAACTTATTTTATCACTTCATCAACCTTGATGCAAAACATATGTCAGTCTTTTGGCATGGCTAAGCATCATGGGAGTTGCAGTCCTGTAGTTTAACAGGTGACATATTGAAGACAGCGTCTACGGAGGTCAAGAAAGACGAAGCATATTGAACATACAAAATTCACAATATAGAGTTGAACAGAATGTAACAGAGATAAATGCCAAGTGTCTGCATCTTGGAGCAGCACAAGACATATATTGCCTTTAATTCCTAAAAATAATTAAACTCAAAATCCTTGTTAAGGCCCATTGTGTGCCTGGACCTAAAACAGTTCTGTGGCATAATTTCCTGTCAACATTTATTTTATCCTCTTCAATTACAGCTCGAAACACTAAAGAGATTTACTGATATCCTTTCGTTCATTTTTAAATGAAATGTCTCAAAAACTAGTGGATGCTGTGAAATATGATACAAATATCTGTGGTTTTTCTAACTTTGGTGATCCTATGACTTTTCCTTTAGCACCATGAGCCAGCTGTACTTATTGTTTAGGCAAATGTTAGCAGGCTGTTAACATTTTGCGCAGAGTACCACTGTGTTTCCTCACAGAGCTGCTGGCGTTAATGTACAACCTTAACCCTCACTTTAAGTAAACCCACCACTTTACTCAGTGCTCTGACTTTGCTTTATTTGCAACTACTGTACTTATTTGTAATGTTGTGCAAGTCTTTTTATGTGTTGTGGGAATCTAACAGTAGTGTGGTATAATATATCACCGGTTTTTTGCAATATTAATATTTTTTGCATTAGCTTTCATTCATCCTTTACAATCTATTCTTTATTCCCTGGGATTTTTTCTTCATCACTTTGTCTTGTGTGAAGACAGGGTGGGGATAACATGTGTGTTTCCAGGGTGAAACATTAACAGTGTTTAGAAGTAAGCAGTGCAAGGTTTTCTATTCGCTACAATGAAGTAATCTTTGTTGAATGGCAAACACATTAGCAGTATCAATAACAAGGAATGTAATGGCCTCTAAGCAAGTACACACCTCCTAATAAGAAAATCAGCCCTCCTTTGGCTTTTAAACGAGAACAAAAAAAGATGCATTAATGATGTCCAGATCTTCAGGTGCAGTTGAGTGTTCTGAAACTTTTTAGGTAAGCTGAACATAAAGCTTAGAAAAACACTCCCAATATGATCCGAATCATCATTTTTATCTAAGTGTGTTATATGACTCTTTACATTGCCCGGAATATGAACAGATTTAGCCTCTAAATAAACAACGCTGACATAGATCTGAGCTGACGTCCCAGTCTGAAATGGAGCCGTTGCTGTTTATATTTGATCCAGGAAAAATGAGAATGATAAAAAAGGGAGTGTATACAGAGGCTGATACAAATCAAGAGACGCATTTACATTTGGAAATGAGAAACACTGAGAAACAAATCCAGCAAGTGCCCACTTGAACCCAAGCAGTGAGAAATAAGACAGACATTTCAGTCAGGAACACCCTCTCACAATTACATTGATTGCACCGCTCTGTAAACACACAGTACAGACAGAGCTTAATTGCAAACATATGATGGGTATGAATTTACAAGAACCAAACCAAAGTCCCTCCGGCACCCGCCCCTTCATATGCTTGTCTTTGTGTACACTGTATGACGGAGCCTTGTCTCAAATTTCCCTCAGTACACTCTCTGACCTCTGGACGCTGGACGCTTGATGAGTGATGGTAACCAGGACACTGTTCCCCCTAACTCACTTCAGCTGACTCTCCTGTGACTGGTCAGTAATGCTGCCACAGTGGGACGGTCTTCCAATGGGGGGCAAGTGGGTGCAGCTGACTCCTCACCACCCCGGGGCATACCAATGCCTCGGTTTCGGGGGCGACCCTTAACTATTCAGGTCAATCACAGTTGACCACATGTGAAACAAGGGCCTGCCTCCTGACATGCCAATTACTGCCACTCACAAGTAAGCCTAGTGACAGGGCCACAGATTTTACCAATCAAAGCCATCCATCCACCTGGACGGATGGACCCAAGTAGCTCCAGGCAATCGGTGGTAAGGTGGTGCAGGATGGAGAGAACCATTACCAAATATTGCTACTCAGGTAGTGCGATGTAGCTCCCACAATGCCTCATTCCCTTTAGGGACAGGTGTGATCCAAATACAAGCAGAAAGGTCAGCCCTCATCCAGAAATATTCTCAATGTGGCTTCTTCTCTTCCCTTTGTCTTTTCAGCAGCTCACCATGCAGGATGTCAGCAATCCAAACACCGGTATGTTGTTGTCGGTATCTATGGAGACTGAGCCCTCTCACCAGTACATGCAGGAAATCATGTTGCGGAGGAGGGAGCGGGGATGTGTGGGGTAAACACCAACACTAAACAAAGCAGATGGCTGAGTGTCAGTTAAAAAGCAAAGCGAGACATCAACGACCACACTTTCTCTGTCGCCAGCAATTATGCAGTAATTGTGTCTGAAATTCAATGAAAAACAAAATGGCAGGCTTTGTAAGGTCACAGTGGATGAAAAGGGAAAAAAAGTGAGAAGAGGAGAAAAAGCAGGAGAGCAGAGGCTCGGAGAGAGAGGAAGAGCAAAAGTGAAAGTCTCAAAATCAGCTTGGCCAAGAAAGATCCATGAGGCAAAAAACAGCATCTGTCATTTTATCTGTGATGGCCGCTCGGAGGCATTATGTCATATGACATATCCATCGTACAGAACGCACAGGGATACTTCGATACATCTCTTCAGACGTTTGACTTGTTTGGAGCGAGGGACAGAAAGAAAAACATAGAAAAAGAGTTAGCACTGGATGAAACCTGAGAGGAGAGGAGAGGAGAGGAGAGGAGAGGAGAGGAGAGGAGAGGAGAGGAGAGGAGAGGAGAGGAGAGGAGAGGAGAGGAGAGGAGAGGAGAGGAGAGGAGAGGAGAGGAGAGGAGAGGAGAGGAGAGGAGAGGAGAGGAGAGGAGTGGAGAGGAGAGGACTCTAGTTTTCACCTTCCGTTCACATACATGAAAATGTGCCAATTGTCCAGACACATTACTTTACATTTTTTTCTCACCATCATGCATGTGCAGGCAGAGCAGACAACGAGTCTCAGTGTGTTTTTGTGTCTGGCAAGTTTTATAATATAAAATGTGAAAAGTAATCCTACAGAACAGCAGACTGACTGGAGGAAAAACAGAAACAAACTGAGCCCAAACTTCACTTGAACTGGTTGGATTGCTTGGAAGAAGACAAGACTCCTCAAACATCATTCATTTTGATGCGTACAGTAAAAGCACCAGCATGTTAAGTGTGTTAAGAGCATCTGTCTGGGACATGAAGAGGCCTTGATGATTTTGCACTATATTATACAGTATAATAACATACATATGTTTACCAAATAATTTAATGACTGAGATTGGCTGGACAATTTGACCCTGATCTGTGACTTGCCAATCAAACTGATTCTATATTGACCAAATCTACAAGCACAAGCCACATGATAATTAATGTTATGAAAACAGTGACACAGACTAAAATCATAGACACACACTTGCTAACATGCTATGGTATGGAAGATTTTCACTGTGAAAAGTGATATAAAGAACAAAGTTATCACAGATGACTTTCTAGATAATTCATATGTCATGGTCGCCGTGGCAGGTTGCTATAATGAGCCATAACTTGTTGTGTATCTCCTACTGTTACAGTGATGACAAAAAACTATGTTCTCAGCTTCTCTGCTTTTTTTCTGCTTCTTTTGGATAAAGATGGAAGCACTGTAATTTATTTTCAGTTAGATTTATTTGTGTAAAAAGTTCTCTCCAATAACCTGGAAATAATCTTATGAAGTTTTAGATAAAATACCAAAGTCATTTAAAGCTTTAGTGCTTGATATTTCTTAGCGTTAATGAACAAAAACTCAATAATTACTTTTCAGTTCATTGTAATTCAAGTCTGAGAGGAAACATGACTTCTTCCAATTTCTGTGGCTGTAGAAAATCTACCCATGATGCAGTCTGGCTAATTACAGGTTTTTCTACTGCTCGATTTTGTAGTTCAAGACAGAATCATGGAATAGTATCTTCACTTTTCCACAGCTCCATGAAACAGTGTCTTGTCCTCTGTAACTAGATGGAATTTTCTGATTTGAAAAGAGAGAGAGCTGAAAAAAGAAGGTAGAGGTGGAGATTTTGGCATTTTTCCATTTGATTTCAGTTTCTGCAGCTTTTTAGTTAAAATGAAGAGATTTTCATTTTCTATGAAAGAATTAAATAATTGTGTTTTCTGTAAATAACAGTATTGGTATACAATAAAGCTAAGTATACAATAGAATATTACTATACTACAGAAACAGACAGAAAGGAAATCGGATCATCATCTCAGCAGGTGAAGCTTCCTTTCTCTGATCGAAGGATAACATTAATTATGCTTATCCTTGGTGTAATTTTCATTACTGATGTTCTCAGCCTCTCTGGGTCACTCTGCTTTTACCTCCGTCTCCTGTTTTGCAGTGGCAGCAATGATGCTTGTAGGCGTCTTTAAGAATTTACATTCAGCCCTTTATTGTTTGAGAAGGGGATTGAGGCGGTGGGGTTCTTGCTGATCTGTGGCTTTGAACCCTGAGTGGCACCTGTGCCTTGATGCTGAGGCCAATATTGGATTTGGCCCAGGTCACACCTTAAGGCGGTGGGTTAATGGCCCACTTTGCCAGGCACACAGAGCTGCTCGGTCCTGCTCGGGCCAACCTGCTGTCTCAGCACTCTGCTCCTCACCGCTGAAGTTGCAGACAGGGGCCACGTGGTGAGAGAACACATATGTGAGTACTGTATGTACTGGTATGTGGTAACATATTGGCTAACATACATACTGTTAGCTGACACTCGACAACATGAAGGAAAAACACTGCTCAGTGAAGAAGCTGAAGGATAAAGACAAACCCCATGTTGGTTGAGACGCAGATAAGCTGTTCATGATGCAACATTAGTATATTGTTATTACTTTGAAGCTGAAAAATCCCTCTAAACTCTGATTGCTCTGCTTCAGGCAAAGAGGACATATATAGCACCACAGAGACAGACTGTTGACAAGCTAAACAAAGAAGAGGAGCAAAAGCTAAACCAGGTGGTGTTTTTTAACAGACATAGTGGAAATTAACAGCAGCCACCACTAGTCAAATATTGATGAATTTTGTGTTAAATGCTAGCAGCTCTGGCAGCTGGCCAGCGATGATAGTCCAGTTGTATGTGCTCGGTGCATCTGGCTGAAGTGAACTACTGAAGTTGCATGCAAGCACCCTGGTGCTCCTGATGGGAAGAGGCCATCAAGTTGATGAACAGGCATACATGCTGGCTGACCGAAGGACTCACTGATTTGTTGACTGACGGACTGAGAGGCTGCTAGGCTGACTGGCTGAGGGCCTGACTGACTCACTGACTGGCTGACTAATTTACTGACTGAAGGACTGACTGGCTGCCTGGTTGACTGACTATGTGCCAGGAAGCAAAGCTTTCCCACATGTTCTCCTCCACGCCGCATTTCATCCGGGGAACGCTGCCTCGTCCCTTCACAGTGTTTACAGCGTGGAGCCCAGCCGTGGGAGTGCAGCCCCGCTTCATCTCCACACGGCCTGAAATGCCTCTCCTATGGCCGCCATTAATCAGCAACAGAGGCTTTCTCTCTCCCTCTCTCGCCTCTTCTTTTTCTCGCTCCTCTACGCCCACAGACATGCTGGATGAGGCCATTTTGAAAGAGTTAACAGATGTCGGCTGATTTGCCCCAGGCTTTCTGACATTGCCCGAGTGATGTATTTGATGTGGAGTTTATTCAGCTCTAATAAACGTATAAAGAATTAGAATAATAATTCACAGATGTACATACCCAGATTATATGCCGGAGCCCCGCTTTGAAGCAGACAAGTCAGCCAAGATTAACAGAACCAGGAGAAAGGATGAAAGGGGTTTTGGTTCAGTACACCGATAATCAAAGAGGTCAGGATGGACTAATACCACAGCTTTATGTTCATGCACCAACACAGATGGCCTTTGTTCCTGTCACAGGTTCCAACACAAAAGCCTGCCGTTGTTACAGTGCTTTAAGAAAAAACAGAGTACAATACAATTGCTGTACCTGTTTTTTCTCATCTCATACATGTTCCTTTTTTGTCTGTCATTTTGTTAACAGCAGACAGAAGAACTGAAAGAAAGAGGAGAAAATAAAAAAGGGATGAGAGTAAGGTCTAGCATTTTGATCATGGCAGAAAAAATGAGAGAATTACTTTCAAAACAAACAACTTCCATTTGCTTCACAACTAAAGAACAACAAATCTCAAAAATGGCCAGTTGCAGAACATCTTAATACCCACATAAACCATAAAAACAGCTACACAGCTCCATGGCAATGCATAGCAACCGTGCAGAATTTCAGTCAAGGAGAAAGAAGGCAAAAAAACACCTTATTACTTCTAACTCCTGCAAGCCATTTTGGTCTCCAAAGGTTTTAGAGCGCCGCAGGCCATGTGTCTGCAGTGTTTCGGGAAATGACTTGCCTTCGCACGAACACTGCTATGTTCTGCAGCACTGCTGCCCCCAGCATCCCCGCTCAATTTCTGTTTAACCCCTTCCTGCCTTTCCTCACACTGACTCACTGCAACAGAGAGCTCACACCCAGCACAATGCTGTCACATTGTACAGCTTCCCACAAACCGAGGCAAATCAGACCAGCTTTTTCACGAGCTAACACATTAACTCCACGTCTAATTTGGCTACTTAAGCATGTGATGGCTCTTAACAAACATGGTGCAGGAGAGGCATAAGGTTATATGGGTTAGAGAAAGATGGAGCAAAAAGCCCCTTCGCCATTCCACTTGATCTACTACAATGTGCGACACAGTTTGCACACTTGAGTGTGTATCAACGGTGGATTAAATCTGCAAACTCGTTGACACAACACATAATTAAAACATCTTGCTCGAGGTCAGGAATTTTCTAATTAGTAGTGTACTGACAAAGCTGCAATTCCATCGCCCTGAGTTTCAAAGTCCACAGGTTACTGCTAAGATGAAAGCCGACCCTGCAGCACTATTCTGCAGGGCTGCTCATACAATTCCTCAGAAGACAGTCACAGGGTCACCAAGCTAAACAGTGTGCTGCACCCGGAACCTCGCTTCCAAACAAAGAACTTCAAACTTTCCTGCCTGGAAACACAATCTTAGCTTTTTTTTTTTCCACTTCCCCCTTTCTTTTCAACCTGAGAGAAACAAAAGATTGTGTGAAGGCAACCAGAGGAAGAAACCATAACATTGTTTTTAATCTATTTAATTAAAATGCTCTAAGCCTGGCTAGCTGAGCAACTTGTTAAATACTACAAAAGCTTTATTAGCGATGTCTTTGTACCTTAAGTTAGCAACGCCATTACAGATTGTAGGGTAATAACATTTCTGAACACTTTTTGCTTCTTATTGTCATTGTAAAGTCCCCTTGTCTTTAATCAGAAAAATACAACTGCAGCACAACAGCCTACATTACAAACACAACAGTTCGGATGATGAATTTGTTGATGTCATTATTTTCTGTATAAAGCAGCATTATTTGTCTGAAAATCATAAAATTAATCAATAATCTACCAGGCAGTGTCATCTAAATCTTAATTCTCTAGGGTTTTCTATAGAGACTGCAGCAGTATCAGAGAAACTACTACCAGTGTGTCTAATAACCTGGACAATTAACACAGGCCAAGTATCTTTGGCTACATAAAGTATCAGAAGTAGAACTTTTTCTACATTAAATATTCAAGGCGTTTCATATATAAAATGAACCCAATTAGAGTTAAAATAGGAGAAGTGTAATGAGTCTCAAGTCAGAATGCTTGTCTTCAGAACTACTCACTAATGAGCCCTTGTTGGTTTTCCACACTTTACTTTCAATGGTGTGGCACTGTCATTTCAGCTGGTTTTTAATTTTTAATTCAAGTTGAATGAGAGGGTGGTGACTGAGTTAATAATCAAGGCACTGGGGTGTTTTGCAGCCGATGGATAGCTGGGAGAAGTTGCCAAATGAGGCTTATGGTCCGCCCTTTGATGTCTTTGCGAAACGTTCTAAATAGGAACAACCAGTTAACAAAAGCCTGTGAGTTCAGAGTGGTATCGAACATAAATGACCACACTAAGGGGAGCGCATCCAGCAAATGGTCTAATTAGGAAAAGGAGTAGGTTAGCAACATAACATGGAGGCGACTAGCACAGAAAAAAAACATTAACAGAAAGTGACTTGAGAATGAGATAAGAGACCAAAAGGCTGAACAACTGATCCCTTTGCTCCACAGACGTGTGCTGTATGTTGAACTGTCAGCCTCTCCATAAATCCTCATATGAACAGTGACACATTTCACTTACAAGAAAAGGAACCACCAAGGGGCCACAGTGGATATGTAGATGGAGGAGATTAGAAAGCACATTTACGGCGGAAGTTCACACTATGAATTGGTCCTTGATCTCAAATTGACATAAATGGGGCCATTTTTGACATCATTTAGCCATCACAGGCGCAGTTCCAGCGCCGCTGTCACTGGTCCCTATGCACCTGATGTGACGCCTTCTAACTATGAGAGGCAAGAAAAGGGCTGTCTGAAGAGCAGGTCTGATTAAAATCAAGGCTCTTCTGGGGAAAGAGTTGAATTTCATGTTTTATATAGATGGCCCAGAAAGACGAACTGAAACTTTACTGAAGGTTTTTTCAAATGGAGTGCCTCTGTGAACATTTGTGACCCCCAGTGTCATTGTTTTTATCTAACAAGCTGCTAGGGTGAGAGGCTGCTGGAGTTCCTTTTTTTCTATCAGGAAATAAATGTTTTCTTTACCCGATATAACCTTAACTCAATTGAAATATGATGATTCACTTCACCAATTTGAATATACAACAATTCTCAATGCAGCTCAATGTACCTCATCCTTAATTTTCTATTTTGCTGCAAATGGCTAATGTTCCATCAATTAACACAAGCAGTCAGATAAATCTAAACTCCTTTCAAAACTCAGACAACAACAGTCTATAATAAAAACAGCTAAATGCTTTCAATATCACTATCTATGTGACCTACTTTTGTACACATACATCACAAAATCCAAAACATAAATCATAAATAACTGATGATGTGCCCATTGTGATGCATTTTTGAATCAAGAAATGTCTACACCTCTACCATTTCATACACTGGTTGAGGTGCTACTCATAAACATAGACATAAAGCCTACAGATACAACAAAATGGCACATTTAACAGTGCATTTCAACAGTGAAATCATGATACACAATCTGTTTTGAATGAGAACGGGTGGGGGGGAAATTACCGCTAAATTTGGACAGTTTTCTCCTTCCAGTTTTGCAG
Source organism: Sphaeramia orbicularis (assembly GCF_902148855.1). Taxonomy (NCBI): domain Eukaryota; kingdom Metazoa; phylum Chordata; class Actinopteri; order Kurtiformes; family Apogonidae; genus Sphaeramia; species Sphaeramia orbicularis. Next base: position 35,891,150 of record NC_043959.1, read on the forward strand.
GCACTTTTCTGGAGGCCTCATTCCTCCCAACAGGTTCCTCTTCCACAAGCCCAGGAGGCTTTCTTCCTACCTGCGCAGCATTTTGGCAACCTGCTACATTACCCCACATACAAATGCACTATTTTCTACGCAGCTGTGTGTATGTGTGTGTATATAACGCTTATCTACATATTGACTTGGTTTAAATCCACACCCTTGTCTGCCATAATAATTACACATCTTGTAAAAGGAAGTACTCAATTCTTCCTGCACCTGAGGCGGGCAGCTGCAGGAGTTGCCCACTGGCGCCCAGCAAACACACCTCTGGCGCTGCCTCGTATCCAAACAGCTTCAGCATACACCCAGAGCCATTGCCTTCCATGGTTTAATGGCAGCTTCACACTGAACTGAGGAGTGCTGCTGTTTCTATGCACTGCAGAAACAAAGCAGTTAGGATAAGCTGGACAGGTAATAAAGGCAGCAGGGGCCTGTTTTATAGTTGTCAACAAGTCAGACCACACACGTGTAGATATGTACACATCTATCTACACACACTGAAGCACAAACACACAACAAAAAAGTGGTGTGTAGTGACAGAGGCCAGCCTAGGAGGTATGTTTACGTTTTGTGGCTCTCTGAACCTTGTTGTGTATGTATATAAAATCACTCCAAAGGTCTTTTTCAACTAAACCACATCTAAAATTGCTATGACATTTTAAGAACCCTGATGTGGGCGATAGAGGCCATATCCAGCTATTCACAACTCTCTCAAAGTTCTATCAGTGGAGGGCGTTCATTAGTCCAACAAATACATAATTTATGCAATCTAAAAAATACATGTGATCATGAATCAAAATGGGAATGAGAGACACAGAAACATTGAGGTTCTCTGGTGTTGCCAATTCTTTGTTTCGGGGAAGAGTGAGGTCACGCATTGGGCGACTGCCCTGCCAAACCTGACCAAAAGCAACATGCTTACTCTAACACCGAGAGGTCAAAACAGAGCCAGAACTGGTGACACTTGGTCAGAAATAGCAAAAATGTCTTTTGTAACATTTCTTTTTCTCTGTAAGTACATTTCTGTTTTTTGGGTAAATGTGTCCTCTGTTTTCCATACAATTCAGGGAATACAATTTGTGTAGCATTTGTATATAAAAAGAGTGGGTCCATTCAGGCCTCTTGGTAGATAATAGGTTAGACTACTTACTAACCAGCACGATGGCAAAAAATATTTCCATCATCACAAGGAGGCATTTAAAACAGCACCAGTGCCAAAAGCCTTATCCTCTCTCCATTCAGGACAGATGAAATTCATGTGCATGCTGATGTTTAAATTCTGCTGAGATTATTTGTCAAAAATGCCTGAATTTCACAGTTAATTGGCCTCCCTAATTAGCACAGGATGTCTAATTCCCATTGCAGTCACTGTGCTAAATGGTAAAGCTTTAGCAAGCGGATGCCATTCCTTTTCGTTGAGCAGAGAGACTCCCTGTGCAAGACAGGCTACACTGTACATTACACACTCAATGATCGATTCTAAATCTTAATTAGGGAAACGACAAACAAGCAAGGGGACTTAATGAACTGTGTACCTTGTCAAACAGCTGGCTGATTATATTTATTGAGATATATGTTAAATTTAATGATTTGGGCAATTAACTGTAGGGCCTTCTGTAATCTCTAAGGGACACAAAGGGGCCATGGAGGAGAGCACCAGGGCCACAGACCTAATGAAAAACAGATGACAAATATTTATCATCCCCTCAGTGCTGGAACAGGCACCGGCAGCTCAGAAGACCTTGTATTGAGAAATAAAGATGTCACACAATCCTCACTCCCTTGTGTCCTTCAAATCCAGTCATTTGCGATCTCGGTTAACACAGCTCTGATGCTCTAATAGGAAACGTTTCAAGCACTCACTGCTTTGCTGGGACCTCATCCCATTTAATGATCTGAGATCTTCAGCAAAAACAATATAGAAACATAACAAAAGATATCTAAAAGTGGGCAGACTTTATTATAGGGGGCTTTTTTTTTTTTGTGGCCATCCATTTCTAACATTTTTTTCTAAATTGGTCAAATGGAAAGCAGTGAAAAGCGAGAAAAAAAAATTAAGCTGAGCCGAAAAGTGCGACTTGGATTTAATATTTTATAATTGCCAAGGGACATTCTAAGATCAATGAATTTTTGCCCGGGACGCACATCAGAAAGAGATGTACTTCAGTCTTTTTAGGGAACATTGGTCTATTTAATTCCAGTGTCTGATGCATGTGAAATATGCCTTCCATGGCCTCTTTCTTCTTCCCCAGGCACTGCTGCAGGCAGACATTACCACTTTTAATGGGCCGCCATGAGAAGAGGCAAGTCAGCCAATAACCCATCCTCACTAATGGATCGCCTTGTTTGTTCTTTTTCACCATTTTCTGAAGCTAAATTTAGATGATCTGTTTTGTGCAAAAAGATAAAATTGAGGACACTGTATCATAACAATGTTTTAATGCAAAACAATGATATAAATGGCCTTTGGAGTGAAGGACAGAAAAAGTACTGTATTATCATCTCTTGATAAAATAGCTGATGGTCGGCCCAAGTTATTGGGGTTGTTCAAGTGTATCTGGAAGCCAAAACTGGGCCTACCCCAGTGGGACACTATGAGGAAAAAAAACACTTCTGGGGCTTGCTTAAAAAGTGGAATAATGGGGGTAGTTAATAGCAATAGGGATAAGTTCACTATTTGAATCACCATCTGCTGAGGTTGTCAACAACAGATTCACAAATCAGAAAAAAAAAAAAAAATTCATCTTAAATGTAGAACATATATTTACAATTGACATTCATATCATTCAGTTCAGTTGCCATTTGTGCCAGAGTGGAAGGTGGCATAAATGAAATAGAGAAGATTTGTTTCTGTGAAATGTGATCATTGAACTGACATTTTAAATATCTATTACTTTTGTTAAGTACGTGACATATGCAATGGTTTTCCCTACTATTTTAAGAGTCAAGTGCAGAACTTGAGCATTTTGGACTAAAAAGGATACTGTATTAGGAAAAACGCAATATGTATTTGAAACATGCTACAAAAGCAAAAAAAAAAAAAAAAATAGTGGGATTCTATTATAGGAAAAATAGGAAAGAAATGTTTACCTCAATCATCAGTGAACATATTTCTTACTCAGTTCCATTTTCTCACAGCACCTATACCCTCCACAAATGTATCATCTCTTTAACATCCAAAAACTAAGAGTTTTCTGTCAAAGATATTTTTATACATATACTAAAACATCAAGATTCATTATGAAAATCAGCAGTTCAATGGTAAATGCTCAAAAAGTGAATGAGACAGATTGTTTTAAGAAAGTTGCCACGTACAGGATGCTTAATGCAGACCTTCACAATGAAAAGTCCTGAATCAGATTCTGGAAAACTCAAATTACTCCATGTTGGCATTTTTGCTACCTAGTTATAGTATTTTGCCTACTCCATACATATTACCACCTCTCCTCCACCCTCATTGGCATTCGTCTGCCCCCCTGCCAGCAACTAATGAAAGATATTTTCCAGCTTTTCTCCTTTCTTTCCCCAGGCTCAAACCTTGACAGCTGACAATGGAGCTGACAAAAAACTCCTAGTCAAAGGAAAACAAACTTAAATACATAACGACAAGAAAATGCACTGCTCTCAGGTAATGGCACAGTGCTGTGCTGCACAAAGCAATCAGGGTTAAATCTAACAGCATTGCAGGTGGTCCTATAAATAACGACAGTACGTCACACAAAGACGCCGAGTTTCTTAAGAGAGCTATAACAGAAAGAAATCTCTGGACTCTCCAGGGCTCCACCATGTACGTTTCAGAGCTTTGTGTTGACAACTTCATTAACAGCGCCTGCGCTCCAAGTCTCTCCACTTCGACAACATTATCACATGTAAAGAATAAGAATTTGGAGGCCTGGAGTTTCTGTCTCCTCCCCAATGGTGGAAACACAGGTGCAGAGCGGAAAAGCAGTGATTGAGGCATTTTGTCTGCTTATCCCTATGAGTGGTGAAGGCGTAGGATGAGGAGAGTGGGTTTTCACAGTACGGTATAGCACAGCATGGGGCCCAGGATGTTTGGCTGTCCCTGTGTCCCTGGCCAGCAGGCTAGCTAGAGACCCAACCATTATCGGCCCGCCTCCGTAGCAGCGAGGCGGAGAGGGAAAAAAAGGCAGCAAATTTCATTCTTCAGAAATTTAATTATATCAAGATTAACAAGGGAGGTAATTAATTTCTTTAAGATGGGTATCTTTTAAGTGCCTGGGGCTCAACTTTGTTGTCAAAACTGTATATTTAACCATTATTTCAGGGCAAAGTTTTAAAGGCAGTGAAGGGGATCACTACTCTGGCATGAATAAGGATATAGGAAGTTCTTATCTAAATAAGGAGATTAGTGTTAACAATAACATGTGCATTTATGTACATACATAAATGTAAGTCTTTTTTAAATGAATTTTCACAAATTGAGCATTTGCAATGTTACATTTTTTTTTTTTTTTTACTGAGCCCACAGTGCTTGTAGTAGTCTGTTAAAGATAGGTGTGTACTGGTCAAAACTAGAGCCAAAGTTCAGGCTAAAGACCCCTACGAGGTTCATAATGAAGTTTAGGCAGGATGCCATTGACTGACCTGAGTACAGGCTGCAGGGAGTTAAAGCCTGGTTTTAGGGGTTAAGAACTGGTTCTGAGAGAACGCAGAGGTGGTTGGTCTATGTCTGGAGTCAGTGTTGAATACATCAAAACAATTAAAACATTTTCTAACTGTGTCAGAAGAGTTGCACAATCTTAAATTAGATACATAATTCACTACTTTAGATTACATTACATTATCAATTAAAGTGCTCTGAAATCATAGTGGAAGAAAAAATAATTGGTTTTGGTATGGTAATGGTATTTTAACATCTTATTTAACATCTTATTTTTTACATCTCAATTCACAAACATCATGTATCAGGGACGCTATGTGTTTTTTGTTTTATATTTCTAAAATCTCTTCAGAATTTCTAAGTAAAGATTTTCAAAGAAAAACCATTTCTGTGGCCAGACATCTCTTATGTTAAAGTCTGTTTAAACCCAGAGAAAACACAATTTCATTTAGCTTATAATCTTGTGAAGAACTTAGATGCGGCTTTTCTGTCTTGGTTGGCTGGTTGACAGTTTATCTTGTGGGACCTGGAATCATTTTGATGACATTAGTCAACTCTGATGATCAAACTGGAAGGACAGACCATGATAATTTTACATTTTTGGAAGGGTACGTGTTGTCTGATTGTTGAGAGACAATACTGATGGTGTCATTCTCATCAGAGTTAAATGCCTCATAATCAGTGTCCTCTACATTATCTTCTGCCTCAGACATGTTCCTCATTATGTCATTTCCACTGTCAAAGAGATGCAATAAAACCTTATTGGCAGAAAACGTTTGCTTAGAGGTCATTTTTGATTGAAGGAGAGCATAACACATAACAAAGCACAAAGAGAAATGGATTAGAAGGCTACTGTCCAAAATTTTTTGTGTTTGGTGATATGTCAACGTCAGTGTCGTCATAGGACATTGAGGACATTACAATGTCATATGAACTATTGTTGGTTCTCACACTGCTGCAGGTTAACACAATGTTTTTGATACATCATGGCTCTAAATCCAGGTATGCACTGTGCGATTTTAGACCATCCCTGGCCATACATGCGAAAATTTAGCAATATATTTGATCACAGAAAATAAATGGTGGTCCTACATCGCAGTGAGAGGAGTTAAAGATGGCTAACTGATCTTGTGACCAAAGATAGTCTGGGAATTTACTTTAACCATCTCACAGTGTGACTGCTGCTACGACCTATCTACTTAATAACCGACTGGAAGCTAGCATAAAATGATAAACTGAACTCAACGCAAATGTCGCTAAAATTACTAACTTCAACATGCTTTGCAAAATTGTCATCTCAAGTTGGCCTGTTTTCTTAGTTACAATCAGAAGGTCATTCTTTTTTACCCCCTGAGTTTGGAGGTTTTACAGTATATGTAAACACCACTTTTATAGCGGTTGGACAATTAGCTTGGCTTCCTTGTTTACAACTAGTGATGCTAGAGTGCTGCGTTCACTCATGATATCTTGCTCTTGTACATTTACCTACATTTTAGACTGCTATCTTTGTACAGTCTGTATATACATCATACCCCGGTTTACTACATCCATGTCAAACTATGTGGCTGCTGATTAACTTGTAAGACTACTGAGTCTATCTTAGAGCCTGCAGGAGCATTAAAGCAGAGGCAAGATTATCCATGGAGAGTAGAAGGATTAACAAAATACTATAAACATGATTAAAATATCTTGGTTTGGTCTTCAGGTTGATCAGGTGATTAAAATTAAAACTAAAGGTTCAGTATGTAATTTTTCAGTATGCTCATTTGCATAGATGGAGTTCTTCAGTGCCTCCTTCATGTTTCTTTATAGTGTCAATAATAGCTACCGTTAGCTTAGCAATGAGGTCAGTTAACAACAACAAACAACTGGCATTGAACACAACACACTCTCTAACACACACTTCATGTAAAGATGCAATACATATCGAACTTTCACATTTGTCTGATGAATAAAAATCATTCAACTGATCACTGTAGTTAGGCTTCATTACAAAGGTTATGTGGATTATTAAAGTGATACAATCACTGCTTTGATAGAATGAATGTATCAAGCAATGTGTGTAATATGAGAGGAATCTTTAATATTAATGCACTTTTAGAAACTTGTAACACAGCTTTACAAATGTATGCTTTGTTCATTTTTTACGGGCTATTGCAGCAACACTATGGCCCTAGAAAGCTACTGTTATGTGGAAAAAAACTCAAAACCTATATACAACTCAAGTGAATAAAAACAACACATCCATTATTTTATGCTAATGCTATAGCAGTATTTTAAATATTTTAACCCATAGACCATAGTGTAATAACCACTGGTGAGCTCCAGTGTGCTCTGCAGTGTGCGGGGAAAGGGAAAGTTGGCAAAGTGCACTGTGTTAAAGCTCTAAGAACACATGGCATTCGGCCAAGGAGCCCCTGTAACCATTCTGAAGACTCAACTCTGTCTTCTTTGGGTCCTCACTAGAAATACAGAATCGCCTTGAGACGTAGAGTCAAACTAATATTACAATCTTCTTGACATTATGAAACCAATAGCAGCCTCTCCGTGCCCCCTTTAATCATATTTATGTATGTAGATAAGGGAAGCCCACACAGGAATCCTTATCCTTCATTACAGTCTGTAATAAGTAATGCTAAACACACCCTGCATTCCTTTAGTAGTGAAATCTAGGGTTAATGTCAATGCACCCAGTGGATTCAACTCAAACCTCCATAATGTTAAGAATAAAAGTGTTTGTGTAAGTCCACCAGAAGAGAGAGGCTAAAACTCAGCTGCTGATTCCCACTCTGTGTAAGCTTTAGACATGAGGAAGGGGCTTGTAGGAGGAGAAGGGTTGGTTGTAGGAAAAGGTAGAGGCTGTATCAGTACTTTATCCTCACACATTATCACTGATGTACTTCTCCTACTGTACCAGCAGGCAGTCAAGACTTTTAACCAAATACTGGCCCCAACAGAGTCTGGGCAAGAGAATCGAGAGACGATGGAAAGAAAAAAAAAAAAAAAAAAAAAAAAAAAGAGACGGGGGAGGAGTAAGTTTTTTCAATCACGCTGTCCCTTGTACTAGCATTCAGCTGGCCTGTGTCCTTAACCAAACAGCCTGGTTGGTCCTAGTCCTCTGAGTCCTTACACCCCGCCTCCAGCTCCGGAACCCCTTATGCTCTGCGAGTTTCCTGTTTGTCTGGTTGAAGACCTGGCCGTTTTACTCCCAGGCTGCACATTGGGAGGGACACGGGAGGAGGAGGAGGAGAAAGAGAAGAAGAAAAGCACAAGAGAGAAGGATAGAGGGGAGGTTGGCGGGGAGAAGGCAAAGGGAGAGACACTGAACACTCCCGAGTTGGGATTGATTTACTTCATTAACCGAGATTACAAGTTTAACTTACAAACCAGAGGTCAAAATTTCTCATTAACAAGGGGACCGTGGAGAACCTCGGGGCTTGGAGACCACTCTTATTACTGACTACACATTTCAATCTGTCTTTGATGTTCCATGTCTGCCTTTCTACCCCCTCTTTCCCCCTCCTATTTTTTGGCAGCGAGGTTGATTTTAATTGTAGCTATAGAACAGAGCATAGTTTGCCTGTAAGCCAGCCTCCACATCTGTAGTGAGTGCAGCTTTAGTGATATTGGGTGCAGTCCATAGCTTGAGGCTAATTTTAATGGTCCCCCCCCCCTCCTCCTTCATTGGAGACTCAGATTGTTTTCCACGTGATTCCTGTTAATTTAGCTGGAGGAAAGGGCATCAGTTTTCCTTGTGCTTTTCCCCCTCTCTCCCTATGCCTCTCACTCTATTGCCTCACTCCTTCTTTCTGATCTACAGCCTCAAAGAAAGAAGGTGAAATGAATTCAAATGGAAAAATAGACTGTGCTCACTATTAAATCGCTCGCCTACCTTTGTCCCTTGCATTGCGCCTGGCTGAGACAGATAGGAGAAAGGCAGTGTGGCTGTACAAACCGGGCAATTTAGCTGCTATTGTCGCCTTTACGTCAACAAACAAAGCTCATCCTTTGATGTGATAAATGGCCTAAGTGCCTGGATGATAACTCTCAGCTCGTAAATGTGTCAAGGATGTTTCAAAGCTCTGTTTTACACTGCAGGACACTATGATTCCAGGCACATTTTACATCTTAGAACCTTAAACGCCAACCTTAGATGTACTCCGAAGTCTGCATCTGTGCCTCATGCTAGCAACACAAAAACCAAGCAATTCAGGCAGGATGCACCAAAAGGAAAAGCAAGTGATCATAACAGATAAAAATCAATGGGGGACGGAAATTAAAGAGTACAGTGTTCAAATAATTCCTAATGTGTGAAATGACCAAATACATAGGGTGTGATGGAATAATCGATGTGCATGAACCTCTGTTTGACAAACTGTTCCTTATCTGTGACTTCATGGGATAAAAACCTCTTAAACATACAATATCAACATGTCCTTCCAGCTAAACAACAGAACAGGTTGATTGCTAATGAATCCCAAAACAACATGAGTGGTTGCAGATTTGCTAGTCTTGGACAATGGATTACCTCCCCTAAAGGAAGCAGGAGAAAAAGCACAAAATATCACTCTGGACAATGCCATTATTGCATTTAGACTTTTCTGACACCATGGTAAAGATTTGATTAGGCTTAGGTGCATAATCAACATGGTAAGGGTTAGGAAATTACCAACATTGCCATGGTTATAATGATATACAGATGAAATTTTACAGTTACAATGACTTTCACATTATGAGCTAAGTTTATTATGTTTAGCCCTTTGAACCAGTTGGTCAGTATTGTTTTTATAGCTAGTTTGGGTTGAACAATATGTGTATGGAAATAACAGGAGAGAAGTTCCCATCATACAGTATACATACTTTTTTTTACTAGCCACTATGGTGTAAGCAACCAATGTAAAGTATACTTATAGAATGAATGGAAAAAATGACCAACACTTTCAGTTACAAACTGACAACTATGTAGTCATGACTGACTTTCAACTAATGTTTTAAAACAGGAAATATGGTTCACATCTTCAAATAAAGAGGCCAAACAATCATTAGGGCTTTGTTTCCATTCATCAGTAGCTCTTCACTGCTGTCACACTTTATCCTTACATATTCTCCAAGGTATCTCACCCTTGACTTTTGTGATGTGCTCCAGTGTGCTGATTGGACAGGGAGGGCTCTGAGATCAGGACTATTGAACTGCCCGTGGTGTGACCCACTGCTGAGGCCACAGCAGGCCCTCCTTTAGTGAGCGGCCAGCAGCCCCAGCCATTGGCTCCTTGGAACTAATCCACCCTACGGAGCCCTGTAAGGCCTCCTTTGTTCCCTCCTGCAGACTAGATCAGGCTGGAGACAGACACTCCAGTCTTGACTGGCTATCAGTTTCACAGCCCGTGGCGATCCACATCCAGGCATAGGCCCAAGACCGGCCAAGCCACCATCAAATTAAAGGTGGGTGAGTAGTGGAGGAGGGTGGAAGGGTAGGTGGGTTGGGGAAGAATTGAGTGAAATTGTGTCACCTGAATTCCGTCACAGTCTGAACATGAAGTAAAGGTGGACTGATGAGCAAAAAAACAAGCAGGAGGAAAGGAATATTGAAGAGCAGGATTTCAACAGGAGCTCTGCCTCTCGGTGAACAGAGCAGGATCTCAACAAGGCCATTATCTGGCTCCTAATTTGAGCTCTGGCAAAGCACTGAAGGGCTGCCTTTGTCTGGGATTAATGCGGAAAGCTCAGGATGCGATGTCAGAGGGAAATAATCAGCGTGGGCCCTTCATAACGTTGGCTGCTTGTGCTCCTGGCCAGGGCCCCCGGCTCATTTCAGTGGAGATGAAATCTATGACAAGCCCCTCAGTGAAGCTAAGAGCAGGCAACAGTCCAGTAACACCCACAGGCCTCCAGGCATCCTGTGACCCCCTTAGAAAAGTCACATTCACTTTGCTCTGGAGAAGGGAAAGAGAACGCCGCGGGCGCTTCCAGCCCATGTGAAATGAAGAAATGTGAGGAGGTGAAAACGAAGTGAAAATAAGTTAAGATTCCTCCTCCGCCCCCTCTGCAATCACTCTACTCCCCCACTAGAGGAGGGGCACACTGTGACTTTAATTCATTATGCCCCTCTAATGAACATGAACAGGACATTAAAAAGGGAAAAATAGAAAAAAAAACACAACTCCAAAGAAATGTATATTCATGTTTATGTTGTGTAACTACATTTGGGAAAGCATCTTTTTTTTAATGCAGCAGAAGGTCGCAGGCTAATACCCATCAGGGTAAAACATTCTGAAAGAGGTTGGCACTGCACTCAAGGACCAGAAGTAATGCTTTTATTTTGTTATTTATGCTTTTTTTACCGGGTGCATTACTATGCTCCTCTGCAGCATATTGCTGCTAAGCGAAGGATGTGAAGATGCAACTCGATAAGCAGGTTATTAAAATGACCAATTGACATTCAAAATTCAGGCTTATTTTAGATTCATCATATTTACCGATGAATATGTGGAATTTCAATGTTTCCCAAAGCTGCCTAGAGGAAAATGTGACTTGTACAGCAACTGTGCATGACTTCATGTATGATTCTTTGCAAGAGAAATACAATACTCAAGTCATTGTATTTGGAACCTCAAAAAGGAGGATGTATTTTTGTAATAACAGAGTACAGTTTAATTAAGAACAGACAAGGCAAGTCACATGAGAATGTGTCACCGTTCTTCACGCTCTCTGTAGCAGACACATATTTCCTGTCATATTCATTCACCCACTTCTTTAGGGATGGTAGGTTATTAACATATTCTTAAAAATGGCTAATGCTCGGCAGGTTAAGATGATGTGCAAAGGCTTTTAAAACTAAAGCAATGGATGAAGGGAGAGAAACACAAAAATCTGGTGTCCTAGTGCCCCTGAAAAGGTACTGACTCATAACTCTAGTAAGGGATTTCCGACTTTTTCAACTTTTTCCACTTTGTAAGTGATTAAACATGGGAACAATGGTTCAGAAGGCTGCATACTGAGTCACAAAGCCACCAGTGCACTTCACAGCTTCTCGACTAAACAATACAAACAGTGCATACATAGAACCAACTTCAGTGGGGAGTCAGATGCCATACCAAATCTGTGATCTGTGACCAATGGGCAAACTGAAAATGAATCAGGAAAGTGATTTACTGTGGGACAATGTTTACCCACTGATCCAGCCAATGCTAATCTAGGTATGTTTTTCCTGCTTTTTCTTGTTTTTTGGGATGAACTTTTCCTGAACTCAGACACTGTTCATTGAGTATTCATTTAGGATGCTAATATTGTGTTACTGTTTGTCCATCTTAGGAATATTGCTTTAAATGGCCATTGGCACTGATTGCACTGCATTAAATAAATGTTTCCCAACAATTTTACTAAAAGTGGAGGGAGGAAATATAAATGTATGTGTTTTAAATGATATAAAGTCATTATGACTACATAACTTATAACAATCAAAATTTATAATGTGGGTTGTGTTATATCTCTACAATGCCAGGTTATTTTTTGCTGCTTCATCTATAAACTGGTCACGTCATCATGTCTTCCACCAACAGAGGTCAAACGTTACTAACACGAGTGGAATGAAAGGATGTACTCATGTCTGGTAAAAAGAATCACAGCAGTACAGATAATTCACCGTAAACAATGTGGTAATTCTTCTGAGCAGTGCAACACATAATAATAACAACAAACCATTAGCTATTGGTCTGTCAGATGTCGACCCTGAACCAGTTATCAGTGGGAACATCTAAAAAGCTTTGCTCCGCCTGCAGGAAATGATTTCAGAGTTTAAGAATTACTGTAACTGCTTGAGGTTTTAAATACAATAAAGGTCGCCCTTTTCTTACTGGAAAAGTAAATGAAAAACATGACAACTTACATATTTTATGTAACCTGCATCTTAAATGCTTAGCCATATAATCATTACCCAAAGCTGTGAAGGGTCAGTTTCTGTTGGTACAAGTAACTGATGATGGACAAAGTCATTAAAACAATTAAAGGCCGGTTCTTACCTCTGTCCCTGATGGTGTGGTCCCAGGTGAATCAACCTTCCGTTTTTTGCGTGGTCCAATGGCTGCTAGTGCTGTGAGGTTTGCATCTCGCTGTCTCATCTGAGCCAGTTCCTGTTGTTGCATCTGGTAAAGACAAAGGACAGTGGTTGTAGAGCATCCTTACAGTCTACTTTGTAGTATTGTGTTGCCCTGGTGCCACATGCATCTGTTTTTATTGTGGTGTATACTTTGTCTGCATCTGCCTGCTCGGCTACAAACCAAATCTCTATGCTCTTCATGTCTGTCACCGTCATTCTTGGAAATTATCAGTGGGTGTGTGTGTGTTTTTGTTTTGTTTTGGTGACATTGATGGTCCTCTGGAACACCCACAAAAGCATTCTCCATCCTCTTCACTTCTTAAAAAAGCACATGACCAGGATTCAACACACACAATAATTGATTAGCCATGTTTGTGCTTTGACCATCTGGGCACTTTTTATGCTGTGCGTATTAACAGTAAACCATGACTTGTAGCCAGACACATTACCTCTTCTGACTTTCAGATGACACATTCGCTGATTTGGAGGTTTATTGCAACAAAACACTTGAATGTCTGGTGTGAGTAAGCAACTAAAATAGGGAGAGAAAAGAAAAGCCTCTCCCACCTTTCCAAAAAAAAAAAAAAAAAGAGAACACAAATGGATCCTGTTGTCAGCCATTAACACAACCTCTGTTAGAAACTGTGCATGTGTGGTTGTGTGTGTGTGTGTGTAGAGGAGGCGTTGAATCACATGGTCCCACTGTGAATTAACTTTTTGCAATCGGTGCCTGTATTAGAGAGGAGGTTGCGGGGGGGCACTGCCCAAAGTAATGTCATGTCTAGCTGCAGGGCTGAGGGGGAACCCAGCGATGCTAGGAGCTGCCCTTTCTATTGGGTGGACGTGTGACGGCCCGAGGCCATGGCACAGAGGGTGTCAACACTCTCTCCAACATGCAAACACAGTACACACTATCAATCTTGGCCACAGCACAGGGAATGTCTACCCACCAGCTTGCCTGCGTGACTGCCTGCTGGGGCAGAGAGGCCTGGATTGAAGCGAACAGGGACAATCAATGTGCGCTTTCATGTCTTTCATGTTCTTTTATGTTATCTCTCAGCATGTTTTCTCTAGGCACTGGTGTTTGCGTGAGGCATGTATGTTGTCTGATCAGGGGAAAATTTCATGTTACTTCAGATGCTGCTCTGTAAGAGGTTGCTTTGGTGTACAAAGTCTGATCTAAAATGTGCATGCAGTTGCCTCTGATTTTTTCCAAAAAACCCCACTGGCTAGGCATGGCCTTTAGGGTGTTGCCACTTCACATTTAGCACGGCGGAACTGTTGAAAGATTCAAACACGCTGACAACACAAAGTAGGGGAAATAATAACGGCAGAACCAACCAGCTGAATACACAATACATTTTAAAATGTATGGCGGAGCATGTTGAGAATTAACAACCACAAATATTAAACATACTTAGTGAAAAGACTTCAGGGAATCAGAAGTTGGGTTCTTGACATGTAAAATTGGAACTTGATGGAGCCATAAACTGTGGCTTAACGCTATAGCTCACGGGCCGGACATGATTACTGTCCACATGGCAAATGTAGTAGCCTATTTATGATATCAATGCTAGTCTTGTTAGGCTATGCCACAAACAACAGACAAATCTCTTCAGGCTTGACCTTAAAAAATCCCACAGCAAAGTGAGCTGAGAGAGAGGGACACTATCTCACTGATGGCACCAGGATGCCGGCATCTCTGCCTAGCAGTTGGCACCAGGCATGGGCTTCCAGTGCCCACAGCAACTGCCTGCATTTTCAGATTTATGACTGTAAGATAAATGAAGACTTCATTTTACCATCTGCAACCCTCTGCTCTGCATTTCCCGTCAGTAAGGCGGCGGCCATGATACTGGGAGACTGATTTCAATCTGGAGACATCATGCCCAGTCTACCTTCCTTTGAGGACTGACGACCGACACAAGACAGAGCTGGGTCAGACAGTAACAGATTTCCTGTTCACATAAAGCACATTTGTGCATAGGTGTATAAATGAATTCTGTTATGTTCATAAAGGCTTCAGTGCTTATTGTCATCTAATATTTTCAGCTGCATGGGGTTTGTTGAGATTTAGTCATGGCTTGTTTTCCAATTTCTGGCCTCTTTGAGTATAATTTATTACTTTCTATCATGTTCTTATAGACCTTTAATACTTGAATATATGCATTTAAAACCTGGTAACAAGCAACACATGTATATATAACTTGTTACTAGGACATTCTATCCCTTTGTCCTATTTGTATTTCCAAGCTGTACTGTAAGCAAAGATGGCAAAGGTCACCACAGTAAACCTCCCCAGACTTAAAAAAAAAAAAAAAAAAAAAGAAAAATGAAACAGCTGCATATATTTGCCAGGTTGGATCAATGCTACTGCATAAATACTGTATCTGCTGTTCTCAAGTTACTTAAAAACCAGTGTTTCTGCCTGTATGCCCTTTTGAAGCAGGGAATTGGGACTTGTCAAATTATCAGCAAAGGTCAAGTGATGTAGAACATTTTCCAAATACACAACCAAATCAATCACCAGATGGCCATAGATTTGTCAGAAGACGCAGGCGTCACAATGTCATATCACTGCATTATAGTCAGTGCGGGGAAATATAAAATATATGAAAATGCTCTTACAATCTGAAAAGTTAAAAGCTAAAAATACACTTCAAGATTTAGTATATTTGTTAAGTATCTTCATGGACACACCATTTGTAAACTGCTCTCCTTTCAAAGTTCATGGTATTAATGATATCAATAGCAGGTATTTTATGAAAATAGCCATCATCTAACCTCAAAAATTTACACAATTGCCCATAAAGTTTTAAATTTTGTTTTCAGATATATTCCTCTTTTTATTCCTATTTATATACATCAATAATCACCAGGTGTGTTGATTACATTGAAACATACTGGATACAAACTCATAAATATTAAAATATGATTTTGCATCTTTTAGGAGATTAATCTTCTGTTACTGTGTAGCACATATTTTAGATCAATTACCTTAGTTTTAAAGCAGAAGTTTTACGTCTTTTCTAATCCTAATTAGGAAATACACTGTTGCCCATGAGGGTGGAATAACATATTTTTACCTCCTCTAATGAGATTATATTGACAATGTGATTTATTCTTGATATATAAAGTATAACTGGGACTCAGTATGTAATCATTGTACGAGGTCAAAGGTGATTAATTACTGATGTGTAAAAATAGGAATAAAAAGAGGAATGTGTCTCAAAACAAATTTATTTCAACTTTATAGGCAACAGTGTAATACTTCAGTTCAACTGGAATGAGAAGTCCTACAAGCTGTAAATGTGGTGAGTGTGTGTAAAAGGAAGTTCTATATGTGCAATAATTGAAAGACTGAATAAAAAAAAAATTTTAAAAAGTGATTATCAATTCCATGTTTCTTGTGTTACTATTAGTTACAGTGTATTACAATGAAAATCATCATATGACATGACAATACATTACATTACAAAACAAAACGCACATATTGAGACTTATTTGTGAAAAATAAAACAACTAGACACATTTGTCTGTCATACTATTACTGAGACACCTGTTTCCAACGTCTTGAATTATGTGTTGTAACAGTGTTGTAACTTCAGGCACCGTAGCCTTAATAGTTTGGTAAAGATGTCTGTCAAGACATAAATAAGAAATAACAGGGCTTTGTTTCAACATAGAAGAAACAGCAATATGCTCCATTATGATGCAAAAATGTCCAGAATATAGCAAGAACCCCTGAGCGGTCTGATCTGCTTGGAGTCAAGAAGAGCTCAGAAGAAGCCACGGTGGCCAACCTGCCATTCTCCATCTTTGCTGTTTTTAACAAAGGCTTTTCTCTGCACCCTCCCTCCATCGTTCCCTCGCTCCCGCCCTCCTCCAGGCCTCGGGGGCTGCTCGCGGCCCCCCAGACGCTTACAGACAGATGTCCTTGGTAGAGCAGAACACGCTCTGCTTGACGTCACAAGCAGCTATGGGGCTGTGAAGGAAGCTAAAGGGCTTTCTTCCCTGCGAAAGACCACAGTACAAAAGCCAGACCATGGGTTTTGAGTTGGTCTTACCCTCCCCCTAACCCGCTATGGTCCAACAGGACACAGCGGGGAGCTCCTTGGTATATAGACATAGCATATGCCACTTTTAGTCAATGCTTTTTTTCTTCCCAAACAGCCTTAGTGCATACATTCTATGTAAAGATGTGTGGCACCAGCAGGAGTCAAAACCCTTATAATGGCCCGTCATAACCTGCTGACTGCTGCCCTATAGCTGAGCTGTGGCAAAATAAAAAGACCTCATTTGAGAAAGAATGTTAAGGATGAAGCTGTGTCTAAATAAATGGTTAATAATATTTTAAATGATTTTTACTTGGTAGAAAACCAAGATGTGGTCAAATCTTGCACAGTCATCTCAAGAGACAGAACAAGAAAGTGTTGTGAATACATTTATTTAGTTGAATCTTGCACTTGAACATTGTACTTTAACTATATATTTTTAATGTGTGTAGGCAGGCAGACTTTAAACAACATGAAAATACTGAAATATAAATGTAATAAGTCCAGCTTTAAAAACTTTGTATTTGGATGAATTTCAGTGTTCACACCATGAACTTAGTTTCACATAAAGCAAAAATCCTCATTTTTACACTCACTCTGCTAATGCGGTGTATACACTCATTAGAACAGTGTTAAATTAATACTAATGACAATGATCTTCTGTGTCAGCAGAATGAGCGAAATCTCTGAAGAATGTATCAACTTAAATCTTCCCATGTTAAAGTGTGTATGCTGCCAGGTACAATACATTAGGACAGCAGCAGCAACAGACTGGTTTTGATACGTTAACACATTTGTAGAGGAGCTGTGGAGCTGCTGGTCTAATCACAGCCATTAAAGTCCAACTGTGAACCTTTGATGCATGTTTTCTCCTTTCATTTACACCTCTGTCTGGTGTCATATAGTTGTAACAGTAAAATTAATCAAAAACACATCTACCGGGCATATTTTATGCCAAACACCCTCTAATATTCAAACCTAAATGTCTAATTAAAACTTTTTTTGCATCAAACCACATATCAAAGTTAATCAGTAACTATCTCTGCAGTGATTCTTATAAATGTTTCTTTTATGTACTGTACTGAACTGTGTATTTACTATTTATGAAAGCATTTCAATGTTAAATGTTAAATGCAGCTATGTGAAAACTATTATTCCTGTGTGCCTTTCCACAACTTAATATGAGTGTGTGTTGACATTTTATGTATGTGCGTTGTGCTGTATGGGTTTCTGTAATCCATGGATCTCATTCACCTGACACCCACATGGCCGACAATACGTGAACATCTGCGAGCTGCATCTTGAGGCCTTTCTTCATGTGAAGTGCCTGGCAGTTAGTTTGCTGCAGGGAGAAGGGCCATTTGCAGTAACCAATCAGGTTTCCACTCTCCATCTGCACTCAGACACTACAAAGAAACGAGATCAGCCCGCGATCTGCTAATGTAGGCGAAGTCTTCGTGTTAAAAATGGATAGAAATATGTACGAGGTCATTACACAACTAAAAATATGACCCTGTTCCTAAAAATCGAATATTCTGACTATTAAATTTATAGAAGATGTATATGGTGGAGTGCACTGTATCAGGTGCCGTGGTACCAGCCGTCACATTTAATTGCCCTTATAGGTGTAAAGTTGAAATGTATTGTATTCTGCATTGAAAATATGCACATATTTATTTTAGCACATCTACACCATCAATTAAACTTATAAATTTCAAAATAATTTTAGATGTTTATTCATTATCCACCAAATACAATCAAATACAATACAAATACAATAGCACTAGCATTATTTTCTGGAAAAACCAGACATTAAACCAAACAGGGTTCAAAAATATTGAAAATATTGAGTAAATGCTTTCAAAGTCTCATTATCTATTTCAATCCACACACAACAATCTTTAAATATTCCTTTGAATCTCCTTGTGATTATATTATTTTACCTATGTAGATGAATTCAAAATACATGCATGAGCTAATAGTCTTGGCTCACAGTGTTTCATTTCCTCTGAAGCTGAGTGTGTCAGAAGTGTTTCCAGGGCCAAGGACCTATTATTCACAGCCCTGAGCTGCCCCTGAAGCTAAGGTCATTATGTGAGTGTCACTATCATGACCTTACGGTTCCTCTTCATCTGCAACTTATTTGCAGGGATTAAACCATGTGGAGGGAGACTGTTTGAGATATGTGGATAAATTGAATAAGCTAATACCTTCTTTTCAGTTAGCCTTATTTCTTACAAATAACAATATTTGTGCTACATATGTATTTTACGACACAAGGGTGTTTAATGAAGCAGCCAGAAATCAGTGTTAAGCAGATTCTGACGGTGTTACACAGGAGCGACAACGGGAAAGTGGTGATCATTAAAAATACTGCTTATCTAAGGGAAAATTTCCTACTTTAAATGTTCCCCTGCTTTGTCTCATTCTATGCTGCTTCGTCTAGCAGTCTTCTATCCCTGTCTCTCTTCTTTTTTAACATTTAGATTTGCCGCTCGTCACCTTCTATTGATCACACCTAATTTGCATCCAGGAAAAGATGAGAACTCAGATATTCACACTGCGAGAGAGGACGATCTCAATGATTTATTCATTTCCAAATCAAAAAAAAAGAGTGAAAAGAAGGTAGATGAGAAGGGGAATCTTCATAGGCAGCAGGCGACTAGCAAGCTCTGAGGCTGGGCTCTTCTTCCCCACACCGCCCCCAGGCACATGGTGTGCAAGTCCTCCTAATTAACAAGGTGAATCATGCTGCCGCTCTCTAATTAGCCAACATGACAATCTAATGGAAACATGCAGGCCGAGCTGGCACACTTAGCATCACCTCACAAAGACCCTCGCTACTGTCCTTCCCATATGAATTCCACAAAAATGACACCTTAGATTTTAAATGAAAAAGAAAAGAAAAGGTGGGGCAAAGTGGTTCTCGAAGGTGTGTATGTGTTTTTTTTTTTTTGGAGAGGTCAGAGAGTGAAGTTAGCTGGAGAGGATGAGGTGTTTTTTTCCCCCTCTCCTATTCTCCGTGTGTGGTGTTTGTTGCCTAATTGAAACGTGTCCTGCCTCCTGCCTCCCTCTCACTTATATCCCAGGCAAAGGAGGCTGGCACCTCGCCACCAGCGTAGCTCAGCATGCCCAATTCCCCTGTCGCTTGAGTCCCAAGGAGTGCTCCGGCGCACAAAGAGAAAAGTGAACCTACAGGCTTGTATAGCGAGAAGACGAGTCGCTATCTCCCTTTGAGGCAAAAAAAAAATCTCCTTTTTTGTTGTTTTCCTTCTCATTACAGCACTTTGTAATATTCGAAAACACACAGGAACACCAAAGGTACTTTTAAAGCCCGCTTCTATTTTTTCTTGTAATATGTCTTGAGGTGAAGAAAAACACGGAAGTTAGAGTCTACCGACAACAAAGCAACAAATAAAAATAGGGTTACAGTGTACTATTTGGTAGCCCGCACATCTTGAAGAGCAGCCCTCTCTAATGTGATCATTAAATTATCCATATGAATTTTCAAGAAACGTAACTGAGGTTTAACTGAAATCTGATGAAATTTTTAAAAAAAACATCTACTAAACTAATGAACTATAAGACACATGTAGGCATAAAATCACTCAATCTTGGTGAATGAGGATGTTGAAACACTCAGTCAGTGAGGTTTTTATTAAGGTATTGTGTATCCATAAGGGCAGAAAAAAAAGAATATAACAAGTATGAACTGGGACACACAAAACAGCAGGAATTCTCTTTGAAAGTCAGCACAGAAAGGGAGCGAACATGGAGGAGGGTGGGAGGCTGTTGCCCTGAGGCCTGCCTGACAGGGGAGAGCGCCTCTTTGAGCAGAGCAGTTTGCGGAGGGCCAGAGGATGAGAGCCTATGAACTTGCAGATATAACTGGCCTAATAAAAACTAAGGGGCTGCTACATTGTCCTCTGACACACAAAAGCCTCTCCTCTCTGGAGAAGTGTGAGGCTCTGGCTGACGGGGCTTTAAGTGTGGGTGGATTCCAGTCTCTCCATGACCTGGTCACTTGTGGAGGATGCCAGGCCAATCAGGAATCATGTACGTATGCATTTAGGCCTGGTGCATAGTAGCTGAGCAAAGGGTTATCATTTAAATAAAATGCACAACATTAATGCAAGTAATTCTTCATTATGTGTGAAATCAGGCTAAATATGCACAAGCTGACCACGGTTGTGCATATGTCACATGTATATTAGTCTAATTTGTATGTATGTATATCACATATTCACAGATAAATGTCCGTACAGCAAAGCAGGACATATAACTGCAGGCTTTTAATTGGAGCCGTGCTAGGTTCAAAGTTGAGCTAGGGCAGAATTAATTCAGTAGAGGTTCAAGACATTTGAGCAATGCTGCTGTGTCAAAACGGGCAAAAAAAATCTCTCAATGCCTGAAGAAGAAAAATATTTGAGGAAAATTATTCTAACAAAAACCTTTGAGATTCCCATTGGACGGCTTTCGTTTCACACAAGTCTTCTGGAATCACTCTGAGCAAGAAGTAGAGTGTTGCTACAAGGGCATAGAAATATGAAGAGGAGAGGAGAGGAGAGGAGAGGAGAGGAGAGGAGAGGAGAGGAGAGGAGAGGAGAGGAGAGGAGAGGAGAGGAGAGGAGAGGAGAGGAGAGGAGAGGAGAGGAGAGGAGAGGAGAGGAGAGGAGAGGAGAGGAGAGGAGAGGAGAGGAGAGGAGAGGAGAGGAGAGGAGAGGAGAGGAGAGGAGAGGAATATTCCCCCTCATTCATCATCTTAAGGTCTGCCAGTGATTGGATTATCAGTCGAAGGCGTGTTTGGTTAACCACTTTTAACCTTTATTTACCCAGGGATGCTGGATAAGCTTCGTTCTGTTCCCATGCGCTGAAATATTCCCCTAATGTAAGCACAGAGTGATGACAGCAGTGAAAAAGTGCTTGAATATCATATCATAGTTAAGAATGAATGGCAACATATAGTACATATGGGACAAAGTATTGATTTGGGAATATCTTTTTTAATCTTCTTCCTGTGAAATGTTATCGATATGGACGCCAAATATCAACATTTTTGTTAAATCCTATTGCACACGTTACAGCCAGTGTGTGTCTGTGTAAAAGATGCACTATGCTAAAGCTGGATAAGTGTCATGCTGTTCCCATGCTCTGAAATATTCCCCTAATGTAAGCACAGAGTGATGACAGTGGCGAAAAAGTGCTTGAATATCATACTTAAGAACAAATGACAATATATAGTACATGTGGGACAAAGTATTGATTGGGGAATATGTTTTATAATCTTCTTCCTGTGAAATGTTATCGATACGGACGCCAAATATCAGTATTTTTGTTAAATCCTTTTACACACGTGTTGCAGCCGGTGTGTGTCTGTGTAAAAGATGCACTATGCCAAGACTTTCTGCAGTTTTGTACATCATTTCATCTCAATGCTCAAATTCTGTTAAAATGATGAAACAATGCAATGAATACATAATACATCATTCTTTTAGGGGTATTTTGAACACTTTTTATTTTTACACAGATACTATGATGTATGTAGGTGATTCAAGTATTCCAGACCTACTCTAATGTGATACTATCCCTATCGTAGGTGGTGTGTCCTGAGTATTATATCATCCATTTTCCAGGTGTTTAGACTATTTAAAACACATAAAACTTCCCTGTTGTGAAAAATTATAATTAACAGTAATGTGCGATCTGTCTTAGAGTTAAAAGTGGACTATCTGAAGTTTAACAGATGTTGCTTTTGGCACAGTGGTCTACGAGGAGAATGTTTTGGGCTACTAGTGTTAACCTTTAATTTTCTCTTATTTCAGGCTCTTTATTGGAATGATTCAAATTCTTTTTTTAGTCAATGTTCTGAAGCTTTTTATCGCATCACATTTATCAGCTGTATGTGACATAATTGGAAGCTTTTTCTTCTTACATCTCAATCACGCAGATCTAAATTTAGCTCCAGCACATTGTTAAATTCTGTATAATATTGGGGGATCCAAACTAATTATAGTGCGATATTTTAAAATATGTCAAGCAAAAGGCTGGAGGAGATCATGCCCCTATTAACACTGCCCTCCACAACAAGCCTGCACTTTTTAATTGGTCATTGTTCAAGAGCTAATGTTAGTCTTGCTCAGCAGAGGTAGTGAGCAAATAAGGTGACACCCTCAGTCACTCACTTCTTCCTCAGACTATTTTTTTGTGGCTGAAATTACCTGTGGCTGTTTAGCCATGTATCTCAAAATATCGATTTATAACTCCTGACTACTTTGTCCAATTATGGCCCAATTATAGTGGGATTTATACAGATGTTTGATTTTTTTAATGGTTAGCTCTTACTGTAACTATTCACATGACATATAGTAGAAATATTGGTATTCTAGGTATGACCTGGTTTGATTGTGCACTTGACCTGGCCCCAGCAAAAGCTTTTGGCCAAATTTGACCAGCTGTTGTGGCCAATTTGTCTTTTTTCCTCTGCTCTCGTCTCTTCGCTCCTGTCCTCTCTCCACTTCTCTTCTTCAGTTCACTTGTTTCCTGTGTCCAGTTGCGCCTGCAGACGCGGTTGCGATGATGAATCTGTGGCTGCAGTGTGTCTGTGTGTCTGACATCGTGATGTATCTCTACTGGCCTTAACTCCCTCTCTATCTCTCTCTCTACCTCCCCTCTTTTCCTCCCCTCAAGACGCCTTTTCTCTCTATCTCTTTGTCTCTGTCTCTCTGTCTCCTTCTCTCGTTCTCTTATTCTCAATGATTAGGCATTGCCTGGCCTCCCCCTGCCTCAGTGATGGAACAGACAGAACACACAGACCCACAACCACTAGCACTAACAACAAACAGGAACTGAGCGCCATGATTTGCCCATTGATTTTCACTGGGGGCATTTCTGAAATAGCCCATCTGACCTTTCGGCCAAATGGTGGTGAATAGAGAAAACAGAGGCGTTAGACTGCTCTGCTTCCCCCTCATGCAAAACCTCTACCAGTGACTCTCTGACCAGCTAACACTGCTGGTGATATGGTTATAGGTTAAGATACTGGTGCAAGAAGCATAGAATTATGTTAATAAACAAGCATAAAACCCAAAAATCCCTGTAGCAACACCTCAAAGCTTTAACTTCATTATCACACACACTTTACCAAACAATGGCAGAAAACACTTGAGTCCAGAAGGTTGGTAGAAAAGAAAGAGCATAAAATCTTTAGCATCCAGAGCTTATATCCCTTTGGTAAAGCCTTCTGAGACAAATGCATGATTCTGTAAATCATAAAATTGACTGGACTTGACATTGAACACGGCTTGACTGTTAATAGTGTTTTCTGCTGGTCGTGGATAAATACTTGGTAATCAGCCTTTACTACCGACTGGGGTCTGCACAGTAGTTTTATACGACACCACACCTGTGTTTTTACAAACTAATCATGTGCCAAATTCATTTACGCACAAACACTTAGTTCAAGTATATAACGTGCCGTAATTCCATCTTTCCAAAATGATGATTGTTTGGAGGTAGCGGATGTTTTATGTGTGTGTGGTGCGTGTGATCAGAGAAAGGGGGGCTTAAAGAGAGGCTGGCTCCTCTGCCCGTCGCCTGGAAGAGTAGCTCGGGCTCATTATCCTGATGAAATTTGCGCAGATGTGTGAGCTGCCGACAGACTCTGCAGTGACACAAACAGCCAGCTCTGTCCCCTTGAGCCAGTCAGGTGATGAAAACCGGAGAGGCACGGGGGCTGAGAAACGACGGCCATTAAGCAAAAAAGAAAGAGGTGAGGGAGGGTGGGTGAGCGTTGTTGTGTGTGTGTGTGTGTGTGTGTGTGTGCGTGTGTGTGTGTGTGTTGGGGTGCAGGGAGTCTTCCTCTTCTCTCGCTGGGAAAGCATTACATAAAGTAACAATTTCCAAACCACCTTCTTAAAATTCCAGATGAAAATGAAAATGTGCATACGCGTATGAGGCGTCTCTTCACGAGGCGCTAATCTGGCCGTATCCAGATGATGAGCGGACTGCCACTTAACAGGGAGGAGATCCACTTTGATCACATGGCCCCTGGGGCAAACCTATCGCGCTGCCTATTACGCTACTTCATTTGCATATGTGGGGCTTATGGGTAGGCTGAGATCTACTGTGAATGTTCTTAACTGCTGCAGAGCTCACTATTGCTAGAAAGATGTCCACAGTAGACACAGAGAAAAGACAGAGTGCTGCCAGTAGCCAGAGGTAAGGGAAGTCGACTTGTCACTTGAAGGTCGGTCATAAGTTCAACAGAGTAGACAGGCTTGAAAAAAAATCGCAAAATTTAAATACTTTGCCCAAACAACCATAATGAGTTGCCCTTGAGCCAGGCATTTACAGATACTGAATGCAAATGACCGTGTGGCATTTAAAGAAAGGAGTTGCACTTGGAAACTGTTGGGTGGAAATTTGTTGAACAGTGTGAGGATAAACTAGGTGTTATTGAGAAAAGTGCAGATATGTTCAGTAAACTTTACTTGTATGGATTAAAGGGGTTTAAAAAGAAGAGCAACCCAGCCAGGAGAAACCACTGCTGCTCTTTAAGTTGCACATCAACAACAACAGGTGCATAGTGGTGCCTGTTTTATCCTCCTGCCTGCTCAGACTAGTCCATGAAAGCTCCACACAAACTTCTTGATCTTTGCTAGCGAGCCAAGGACTGAAAGCAACTGGTGAAGTTGTTCTGAAGTAAAACAAAGGAAAATGCTAACTTCAGCTGTGACATAACTATTTTGTTTGTGTAAACATTAATAACTACAGAAACAAGAGTGCATGGTCTACTTTCTGAGTTCCACAGGGATTTCATCTTTATAAGACTTGAACTGTGAATTTAGTCTTGTACTGTCAACAAAAGTGCTATAAGTTTGTTGTAGCATCTTCCAGTTTGCAAACCAGAGTGATATGCATTGGCATCTTGCGACTGTAGATCATCTTTAGCTATTTTTTGGGGTTTTTTTTACATTTGAATTCTCATTCATGATGCAGCTGAGTTCTTTTTTAAGGTTTTACTGAACTATTGTCAGATTTTTTGCAAACACTAAAATGTGCTTCAAAAATGAGAAATGAGTGTCAAAAATGACCGTGATGAATATTAATGCAAAATAAATCTACATTAACTAACCCAAAAGTCCAAAAAAGGGGGTCTCAATCAGTAGCAGTTGGTCACAATTTAACTGGTGCAACATGAGGAAGCTGAAATAGATGAAGAAAAGAAAAAAAATGATGGAGGATGGAGGAGGTGGAGGGTGTCTTTGGTGCGCAGAAAATAATTTTCCACACATGGGCATCAATCGGCGCGAATAATTCCTCAAACTTTTTTAAGTTCGACTTTAAATGGCATTACATATGTAGTGAGGCATGAAAAATTAATACACTGGAGTCGGGGAAATGTCAAGGGTAATGATCTCCGCAGCAGCTTACCTCCTTAGCTTTCTGTTTCAGTCGAGCTTGCTCTGGGTCCTCTTGCCTGGAGCGACTCTGTGGAGTAAAGGGAGGGGGGGAAACACAGGTTAACAGCTGGTTTAAGGAGCCCACCCCCCCTTCGCTACTCATCTGTTGCTGCTGCAGCAAAAATAGTGCAAAATGGGAACAGGATACAGAGGTGTCAAGGACATCGTATTTGAATTCAGAGAAGTGCAATGGAGCGCCCCCCGGGGGGCAGTGGCCTTTAAACCCGCTCCAAATCCAGCCCTAAATAAGCCGCTGGAGGGGGATTCTAATCAAAAGAGGTTATTAAAAATTCTGCACAAGCCAGCACACACACACATACACAGGGCAAAGGATGTTAGTGAGTATCAGTGGCAGTGGCTGTGTGTGTGTGTGTGTCACCATGAGCCAGTGTGTGGCTATCCATTGCTGTGTGTGTGTATCCCCGGTGTAACAACACAGCACTTCTATTTTAATCAGCAGCTAAGATCTGGGTGAATGTACTTGTCCCTGGGAATCCTTCACCACACAGCCAAATGTACATGTACGGCTGACCACTGCCGGCAAAACAGGCAGATTATGGCACCACAGACACAACACAACGGTCTTACTGTGTGTTCAGAAACCGGACAAAATCAGTGCAGTTACAGTTTTTCATATTTTATCAGTGTTGGACATGCAAGAAACTGCTCTGCTTTATCCAAATTTTGGATAAATATTCATTTTATCATTTGCAATTAAAAGGTTCTGGCCTTAGCTAAAGTCAGTGTTTGGTTTATCTCTAATTTAATTTTTGCTAGAGAGGATAATAACTGGGTCTACACGCCAATATAGCAGGTGACGATAATACAAATTATTGCTGGATGTCACCCTCTATTAAACATCCAAAAGAAGAAGTCTATGGTTCCACAAAATGGTGAAAGACTGTATGAAGGACACCCAATCTCTTAAAAAAAAAAACAAAACTAAACACAACTGATTATTCACCAATGAAACCTAATATGACTATTATGTTCATTTCCTGCAATTAGATCTTCCTAAATATTCCACACAGAACTTTTTATTGTACCTTTATTGTGTTGGGTGGTTGAAATCTACATTATTTTCACACCAGTTCCCACTCAGCTACCTTTACCTCCCTTTCACTCCCTCCTCTCATCTTCTCTGTCTCATAGACGTAGAGTTGCTCCTCCTAGCTTTCCTGCTAATTGGCTTTAAATATATCAGGCGGTTCACGTACTGGTCGGTATCTCAACTAAGACTAATGCGTTTGCCCTCCAGTCGGCCAGAGTATCCCTTAAGACTTGAGTCATATTTTAAATGGACGGCGTGGAGGAGGGGGGGGTGACTTGTTGTGAAGGAGGAGACGAAGATGAGGGCGGAGGGGATTGTTTTAGTGGGTTCTTATTCAAGAGGTCAAATTAGCCGGAGAGAGGCAGGAGGGGAGGGGGGTGGCAGAGGGGCAGAGGAGTGGGAGGGGTAGCTACAGATGGACTGTTTACAAAGGGCAGCGGTGCCACTGGCATGCTTTACATCTCCTCTGTCAGCTGCCCTGGTTTTCCCGCTTACAGGAGGGAATAGAGGGGAGTAGGGGAGAACAGGACCAGGTACCACAAACTGACAAGTTTCACCAGGTTTGGACGAGTGGAATGAAGTGGAGAGGAATGAAGTCTACGTCAGTGGTCAAGAAAAGCTCAATTTTCCAGTTCAGTTAATAGTACACCTGTGATGCCCAGTATATGAGTTTATATAGAGTTTGTTTTGTCTACTTTTAGCAGGTTGATGTTTTCTGTTGCCTAAAATGAGTTCTTAAACTCCTGGATTAAATTTAGCTTGATTAAACTATGGGTTGTATGTGACCAGTCATTATACTATAGTTTTGTTTCCCAGTTTATTTTTCACTTACTTTGAGAAATAGGCTAGTTACCTTGCCAAGGAGGTTAGGTTTTCATCGGGGTTTGTCTGTTTGTTTGTTAGCAAGATAACTCAAAAAGCTATGTACGGATTTTGATGAAATTTTCAGGAAATGTTGATACTGGCACAAGGAACAAATGATTAAATTTTGGTGGTGATTGGGGGGGGGGCTGATCTGCCTTGGCAGAGGTCTGCGCTCCAAGTGCTTTTCTAGTTTTTGTTGAGTTTTCAATTTAGTTTCACTGTTGGTCTTAGTTACTTTTTTCTAGATATTATAAGTAAATCATTGATTTATAGAGGGTAGGAAGTATATCAAATACGTTATTGCTTATTAAAAGTTGCACATTGTACAAAGCTATTTTATTCATGAACATCCTTAAATATTTACCTTGAGGAAAATGAAAACTAAGTGTATTTCTCTATTTCTATTATATTTTTGCTCATTTTAGTTTTTTACTCATTAAAATCCAAGACAAAATCATGAGAGTTTGAAAACACAGTCCTTCCTTCCGCACTTCTCTCCTCTTGGTCCAAATCAAGAGACTAAATCTATATTACAAAGTGGCCTCTGTGTGCATGCGTGCATGTATGTGTCTGCTTTATGACTGAAAAACTGGACAGAGCTAGCCTTTGCCTTTTGGAGTACTTATGTATTTTGGGTCAAGGATCAGACACGTGAAAACAGCTTATTGATATGACCAATACTTTCTGAGTTATTAGCTGTTTTTAAAATTACAATGGCTTTTCAGGTGGCCCGGTTCCATTATGCCGGTCCCCAGTTAAACCTGGCCCATTAATGTCCCAATCCAGACCAAAAGTAGGTATATAAATTGACTCTCAAAATCACTTCTGATTGCTAGAAAGATACTCCTTGAATGTAAAGTCAAGTCTCTGTACTTTTACATAATTTGACTCATACAACAGTGATTTGTCCTAGCGAGGTTGCCGTAATGAGTTATAAAAGATGGCTGACAGATATAAATGCTTCTATGCATGCGCAACTCATATCGTCCGGAGACTCAAATTTTCCCTTGACACCGGACACAGAACGGCAGTGAGTCGCAATGAAATGTCATGTTCAGTCCTGTGTAAAAGGCTTATGCTGCCATCACGTGCTAACAGGAATAGTATAATTCAATAAACCGTCATGTTCAGTCCTGCATTAAAGTCTTGTGCTGCCTTCACATGCTATCGCGAATAGTACAATTCAAGAAAACGTCATACTCAGTCCTACGTAAAACTTTTATGCTGCCTTCACATGCTACTGGGAATAGTACAATTCAATAAACCGTCATGTTCAGCCCTGTGTAAAAGTCTATGGTCCACATCGATGTCAATACAAAACAAAACAAGAAAAGCACTCGGAGAGTGCAGACCTCCGCCAAGACAGATCTGCCCCCCCCCCATCACTGCCAAAATTTAATAATTTCTTCCTTGTGCCAGTATCAACATTTCCTGAAAATTTCATGAAAATCTGTCCATAACTTTTTGAGTTATCTTGCTAACAAACAAACAAACAAACACGCAAACAAGCACGCACGCACGCAAACACACATAGCAAAGTGATCACAATACCTCCTGGCGGAGGTAACAAAATGAGGGCCATTATATTTTACCTAATCCATGTTTTACACCAGTAAGCTTAGCTCAGCTCCCCATTTTATCAACTCTACTGCTTCTAGAACCTGTGGATTCCCACAGGTCAGTGCACTAGCATAAATATATACATGACTTAATGCTGTTTGATGTTCAATTTCCTGCCAAATATTACAGTGGATAAAAGTAGTTTCCGTTCTTAATCACAAAATGTCCTTCCCTGTTTTACTCATTTACAGACTTTACAAAGTGAAAAAAGTCTCCCGGCTGCATAACATGAAACTAAATGGGTTGTATTCAGTCATGTATTTCTGTCTGTACTGTGGTTGAACAATTAAATAACATGACATCTAAAACTGGACTGTTTTAGAACCAAAACTACAGACCAATACTATATTTAAGACAGTGTTAAATCATTAGTTATGTTTAAGTTTTTAAATGTTTAAAGATGAATTTGCTTTTTTTAAGTTTTGCATTGAGCAGAACACACCTACTGCATATAATGATGATGAATAGTGTTTTATTTGTAGGAAGCACAGATAGTATTGTTGAAAAACGAGAGGCATACATACAGCAACACAGTGTACAATTATCCAGCAAAGATTTTCTCTCCAAACTTCTCCTTGAACTAAAATGCCATGGCAACCAGAGCCAAAAAATCATCAATATGGCTCTGAGGTGAAGTCAAACTATCTTCAATAAGGTTCTTCCAATCCAAATAGCTGTGAGGTAAGCCCTTCCTGCAAGAACTTGGCTAAATTTGCAAAAGTCTCACTAATCCTGTTATTAACAAGAGCTTTTTGCAGTAAAAAAAAGATTACATTGTTCAACCATGTGGAACTAGGAGCTGACAGACAGGATCTAAAAGCTTCATTATTCCTATTTTAACAACAGACTTTACAGCATCATTTCCTGCTGATGCTTTTTTTTCACAACCAATAGTGAGACTATGTGGCTCTTCCTAAAAGAAAAAAAAACAGACAGGTCATGAGGTTTGGTGGCCTGTGTTCATCAAGTAGAGGATTTTCTAATATCCTGCATGGCAGGACCGGAGCGTAATAATGCAATTAAGACAGTGAGGTGTGCTGCAATGAGAATCTTTACTCTGGGACATTGGCTCCATTCAAAATTAATTAAATTAACCTAGCTTTCTGCTAATGTTGCACTGCGGGGCATTTTCATTTGCAAAAGATTCTCTTTCTTTCTCTCTTCTTTTTTTTTGGTCAGTGGTGATTTTTTTTCAAATTTTTAAGACTTTTCTCCTGATAAACAATGGTCTCTGCATGCACAAGGCTGTAACTAATGAACAAGTAAAAAATATACAGAAAGGGCTGTATTAAATGTTAAATAGTTTCCTGCTGTGTGCATTTTTTTTTCGTAATAAGTTGCTTATGTACTGAACCAGTTATCATGTCCTGATATCATGTCACATGACTTGTGAGTACTACACACTTAATTCAAATATAACTCTATCACAGATGGTTTAGTTAATATTCTCACCTGGAAGAGGGTGTTAACTGAATAGAACACTTGCAATTATGGCAAAATATATGTGAATCCATGATAAAAAAAAAAGACCTTTGAGTCATTGGGCATCATTCAGGTTCCAAGAAAAGCATTAACTGTGGTTGTGATTATCTCTGAAGTTATTCATTTTACAATAAAATTATACTCCGCGAACTTGTCAGTACGAAGCACATAGTAGTTCAGTAGTTCACCTGTCAGTCAAGCAGCTCTTGCTGCTCTTTGAACTTCGTCTTTGTAAAAGGTTTAGACCATAATAATCTGTGCTCACGATGATTAAAACTGTTAGTTCCAAACCAACCTCTCTTGAAGCCACAAGCTGCTGTGATTGATAGATGGACTGACAGAGCGCTCACACACTGACCTCTCCCAGACTCTGTGAAATCTGTCTCTTTTTAAAACTGATGCTCTGTTTCACCTGAGCTGTCAAGGCTTGTGACAGAGGGATGCTTTGCAGGTTGTGTGTGTGTGTTGGTTGCACAGTGATCTAGGGTTGCGTTTTTGTACGGGGGTACCCCCCCTCGCTGTGTCCGGGGAGGAAGAGCCAGGACAGAGGAGCCCTGGGGCCAGGAGCCTGGGAGGACACAGGGAGGTCACTTCATCCACTGGTGTCACACTCTAATTCATCTGTCAGGGCTGGTGCAGGAGTAACACGCGCACACATACACACACTGGTACACAAGCGCACACTGTTGCACAGGGACATAACAACTCTCTCACTTACACACGCGTACACACAGAGTAGGATAGTGAGGTGACAATAACTTACTTTAGCGGCTTTCAACAGGATCTCTCTCTCCTGCTCGTCCTTCCTCTGCTTCTCGATTCTCTCCAGCTGCTCGAAGAAGCGAAGCTGAGAGCGAACGTCTGCAGACTGCTCGTAGCACTCATCATCCTGACAGGCAGATAGAGAGAAAATCACTGCAACGGCAACAGTTAAACAAAGCTCAGAGGTCGATTCAGGGACTATTTTTGAGCTGATACAGGCTGCTAATTTGAGAAACTTAAAAATCCCTTGGTGCATCTACTATGTACAGTCTACTCAGGAAGGATATTTTAATTTCATAATGTGGAGAAATGTTAAATTAAGCCCCTAAGAAATGAGAGAAAAACTATTGGTGGACGTCAAAGACACGGGAGCCTACTTTAACAAGATGAATAATGTATGTTCCAAAATTTGAAGGATTTGTGTGTAATGCCAAGATAAATATATTTCCTCAATAAAGTGGCAATAAAGTGGAATAACTGAGCAGCACACTAAACAGAATCTCCTTCATATTGTGTTAGACTACATATTATCTTGTCACTTTGTACTGATGATTCACGCCAAAAAAGCAGGTATTGATATGAAACAGAGAGAAAAAAACAGGGAAAGCTAAAAAAAAAAGAGAGACAAGAGCTGTGTACTGTATAATTAAATGTTCTTGAGAAAATTCAAGTTAGTCTTCATTATAAATGATGAGTGTTAAATAAATAATTGTGCATTTTAGAGAAGATGATTCAATAAAGTGGTAAAAGGTTGAAGTTTTATGGACTTTCACATCTCACATCTTTTATTTCAAACTGATTGCATCTTTTAGTTATATATCATATATTTTGCCTATAACAGTAGCCTTTTAGGTCCACGCATCACGTTTTCAGTCCATATGAGTAAATGTTATCTTATTATATTTAGACACATATCTCCCACTGTTGACATCCGTACATTAAAAGTTTATAGTAAATGTGTTGCCAATATACACAAAACATACCATTATTATTAGCTATGCATTTGATTGAACCGTGAACTCCAACTTTAACAGCAAAGCTCAACTGGAAGGCAACGAGTCTAAATACAACAACAGACTTCAACACGCTAACTTTTCCTATTTACATACAACACTTTTCTTCGCATATGGTGCATCACCTCCCACGAGGGAAATGGAAAGGCAAGAGTCAAAACAACTTTTGTGGGTCATCAAAAGTTAATAGGATAATTGCTTATTTCACATGTTTGTGTGTGTATATCTGTATATCTCCCATGCAGCTCTGTTATCCTCCCGCACTTGATTTTTATATCACTCACTTTTCTGTCTGTGTGCGTGTCAGGTCTGTGTGTGTGTTTCCATGAGTGGATGAGAGGAGCTGGGTGGCACAGAGCACAAAGACACATCAGAGGAGGCTCATCACCAGCACCCCGCCACCCTCCCACCCCCACACCCCACTCCCCTTTTTCTCACTCCCTCTCATCCAGCCTCCCTATGCTTTGTTGCAGCGCTGAGCCTGCACTCTTGCCGCAGCTCCTGCCGCCGCTGCCGAAGCCCGGCTGCTCTTTAAGGCCGCTTTGTCTTTTGGTCTTTTCTTCTCTTTTTTTTTTTTTTATTTTTTTTCGCTGATGTCAACAGAGTGGCTTCACAGAGCTTCATGTCTCTCACACACCTCATTTACAAAACCACAAAAAAGGAGAAGAACGAATGAAGAAGGAGAAGAAGCGCAAAACAAGATGGGGACAGCTACAGCGATGCTCTTCCCTCCTCCTCATCCTCCCTTCTTGGTGTCAGGAAAAACACATTTTCAAAGTTTCCCCCCAGTTCGCTTTACCATTCTGGGGTTTTAGACTTGGAGTGGAGGTGGATTTGCACTTTAATGTACACCAATTAAATGTGGTTGTATAGTTTTATGAGGGCTACGAGAAATAAAGACACCAATAAGGAGAAAAGTATGCAGGTGAACGCAGACGAGCACTTAGAAGTTCTTTTATACCTTAAGTTTGTCTGACTGACTGAAAAGTCTGAGCTCTACTGTTTACCAACTTAAGGGTAAAAAAACACTTCTCATATGAAACTTTTATGTGTTTGTGTTAGTGACACGACTGCATTTCTGTGAGTTTGTATGTACCCCACATTTGCAATTGTATGTGTTTATACTTACGTCCAAGTGCAAGTACGTCCAAGTTTACTTGAACATCCTACTGAAGTTTCTTTCCTAATTTCAGAGATGCAGATTCTTACGTCGTAATCCAATATTTATTGTTTATTTTACTGCAGAACAATCTCAGCCCAATTGAGCATCTATAGGAGGTGCTGAACAAATAAGTCCGATCCATCGAGGCCCCACCTCTCTAATTCCAGGACTTCAGGGATTTGCTGCTAAAGTCTTGGTCCAGATACCACAGCACACCTTCAGAGGTCTAGTGGAGTCTAGGCCTCGGGTCAGTGCTGTTTTTGTGGAAAAAGGGGGACCTACACAAAATTAGACAGGTGGTAATAATGTTCTGCTCCCATAGGTGCTGGATTGGTTGAGATCTGGTGGTTGTTTTTTAGATGCTTTCGGTGGGTTCTAACCACTTTACACTGGGAATGAACGAGATCTGGAGATGCTCAAATCATCACAAATTCATCCCTGTCAAAGTCACTCAGATCCATGCTCTTTCCACTTCTGCTGTTTCTAACACATTAACTTTGAGGGCTAAATATTCCCTTGCAGCCTAATATATCCCACCCACTGACAGGCTCCATTGTAGTGATATAATAAAAAAATGAACACCACTTTGTCTATCAATTGTCATAATGTTATGGTGGATCAGTGAATATCAAAATTGCAAGTAAGTTTAATAATCTAAAACCAATAAGTAATCAATCTAACCTATCATGCTGAATAGTGTTGAATAGTTATATGCACTGGCTAATAAGCTGGCCTCTAAGTGACTCTGACAGCCTCTCCTTTTTAACTCTGCACGGTAGCACAAGCTAAATTTAACACGACTCCTTATTTATATGTGTATGTCTGGGTAATCTGAATCTGCAAACAGTATTTAGCCATTTCCAGTTCTTAATAATGTCTGAACTGAATAATAGACTTGTGCAGGCCCCTTATATTGAATGTTTTGCAGGGTAATACTAATATTTATGGATGCATTTAGTGATACTGCCTCATAACTTAAAGAAGAAAAAAAAAAACAACATTCAAAAAGAGGAATGGCTTGTTAATAAAATAGTGTAAAAAACGCGACTAAGACACCCATAAACAAGCGTATCACTCCAGCTGCTTTATCTGTAATGGCTTTTTCTGTTAAAGAAAATAATCACGCTTGTTTTTTTTTCTCTGCGAGTCATAAAACTTAAATACTAATGATGCCGGTGTTGTCTACTGACGTTCATAACTATGTAGATGTTTTACATGATCAACAGGGTTTATGAGTGTCAGCTGTACATTAAAGCAGGCTCGGCAGCTTTCAAAAATGCAATAGCACATTTAAGGTTGCGTGCCCGGGGGCAGTGTGAGCTAAATATATACCTAATAATAGTCTTTTCCTTGTTCCAATGAACACACTGTTTCCAAAGTCACTTTTTTGTTCGTCCTACCTTACAGGAGTCCAGTCGGTGCTGTGCAATAGTAGAAACCTTTTCCACCACAGTGCGAAGTCGTGACTGTGTGGCATGTGAGATGAATGTCACCGCCTCCATAGGTACCTCCGTAACTCCGAACTTCTTGGCTGCAGAGGATATGAATAGTCACATTTAGGAAAAGAGGCATCGTTTGTCATCAGTTTTCAAGGAATACTGTATATATATAATTTTTGATTTGATAAATGTGTTTTAAGTGTTAACCTCAACATAATCTCCCTATCGTCCATAATCGATCATTAAAAACAAAACAGAATTTGTAGCCATAATGAGCAAACAGAGGACACACACATCGACTGTATTCACAAATTCACACACAGAAAAACTGTCTGGATTAGAATGTGCAATTAACTCCCGGAAATAGGACTCATCACACAGAAAAAGTTAATTTCTTTCACAGTCTTAGTGGAAATTCCAGAGTGGCTTTTCCTAGCTAAGCTCCTTCAAGTGTGTAAACGACATTGACCATCTCTTTTTCGTAGAAGAAGGATAATTTAGTTTCCTTGGAGCAAAACTCATCTGAAGTCATAACAAAAGAGAAGAGAACAGACTTTGGTAGGGTTACTATCTGTTTCCAACTTCCTTTTAAATTATTCCATTAACATAATTTTCTCTCTGGCACCCTTTTAAGTAAACCACACCAATTATTTAAATCAGCTGAACAATACATATACTCCTCACTTGCTCACGCTTTGAAATGGATGGAGGGAGCCCTGTTAGCCTTATAATTACAGTGGCAATACATGTGGCAGTGTCACCAGGTCAAGGAAAAACACTAATAGGCTTCTGCTTCCCAAAAATAAGATCTTTCAGGGACATTAATATTTCAGAGAAAGTTTAAGAGCCTTAACCACAGAGGGCCACAGTTCTGT
The DNA here is from genome assembly GCF_902148855.1 of Sphaeramia orbicularis. NCBI lineage: Eukaryota > Metazoa > Chordata > Actinopteri > Kurtiformes > Apogonidae > Sphaeramia > Sphaeramia orbicularis. The sequence goes on from NC_043959.1 coordinate 35,927,686, forward strand.
GAGCAAAAACAGTCTTCAACTTGTAGCAACACCAATCATTTCCTTTACTGTAGAAATAGCCTGCAAAGCAGCTAGAAACAGACTAATGAACTGGACTGCATTAACAATTTTATTTGTAGAGAGATAAAGAGGGTAGAAAAACAAAAAGGAGCAATTGCATCAAAGTGTTTTGCATCAAAGGTTTAAGCTTTTACAGTAGGGCTCGAGAAAATAGCTGAAAAATACATCATAATGGAAAGTATATACATCAATAATTATGACCGTTTTGATAAAGACCAAGAGAAATTAGGTACTTTATCATTTTTCATTTAACGAAGGTACTTTGAATATAACTATTTCATTCATTGAGACACACAGATGAATGAAAAGGAATGTATTGTAAAAGACCAGTTCATAACAATCCTCTGTATGATTTTCAGTCACATTTTCCCACTGTCACAGAGAGTAGTGAACACAGCGTGGAACGTACACAGTTGGTGTGTGCGTTTGATCATCTGGTTGAAATGGCGTTCAGTCAAGAAAGAGGCTTTTTTCTTTGATTGTTTTCATAATTGCCCCTCAAGGACAAACACATATTTTTCTGATTTTGATGCTGTCATATTTGTGTTTTTTTTTAGCTGCTGACACATTTACTGGCTTATATGACACTTAGAAACAGTAAGTCATATTGCTGTCAAGTAGGCAACTGCAGCTTATCTATAATTTGCCAAGTCTTAGTGATATTTTCCAGGAAAGATTACATGCAGCACATATCAGAGAGTGATGGTGAAACTGAACACACCTGTTACATGGCTGTTTATCTGTCACTTGTTTACAAACCACAGAGGAAGTATACTTTAGATTTTTTCATGTAAACAAGCCAAACTACACATTTTCCTGATGTGTTTTAATGATTGAATCTGAAATTACTGAACATTATATTGAACTATTTTCTGAGTGCTATTAAGGACGTGTCTATCATTGGTTCAAATCACTATTATTGTTATTGATCAGATCTTTTAAAGATTATTTGCATTATTCGAACTCAGGCCCTAAAGCAAAATTTATGCATTGCCTCACCATCTCCCCTTGGCTGTGTACACTGATGTTTAGACTATATTTGTGATCACAGATGTAAAATAATTACACCAACTTTTTGTAATAAGGGAAATGTACCACATAATTACATTCCAACATAAATAAACATGATGCTTAAGTTATAAATCATCAATAAATATTTTAATAAGTATAAGTGAATGGTAAAAAACTGTCTGTCTTTCTCACTACTTTTAACAGAGTAGAAAACATAAATGAGACCCATGAAGAGAGACAATATGTATTGTCGTTTGTTCACACTATACAAAAGACACACTAGCATGTGACTTTTGTCTTCAGAGTGAAAGTATAAAATTAGCATTCATTACAGTGTAAAAAGATCAAGGTTATTGGTAGTGATGGAAACATAACACCTACACTTATTCTTTAGAACTTTTCAGGTGTGATGTTATGATGCCCATTGAGGTTCTAGACATTATAGACATTATTGCAGTGGTTCCCAACCTATTTTGGCTCATGACTCCATTTTAACATCACAAATTTCTGGCAACCCCAGACATTCAAAACCGAGACATTTTTTTTTTTGTGCTAAAATTAATTAGTTTTTGATCATGTAATAGTTTACTATACTATGTTGCAAATAAACATTAATTTTAGATGACATTTAGTCTATATAATGGACGGAGGCAGAAAAGCCAGGTGTAGATTACTGCACAAAGTGAGAATTTTATTTTCCTTGGTCAGGATATGTACAGTCAGTCCAGCTTGGCTTTACAAGGCTGACAATTAATACTGAACAAACAATAACTCAAACTCTGAATTATGAAAGAGCTGCAGCATCTTAAACCAACCATAATGAACATTTGAAAGATAAACAGTACCACAGTGCTTCAGTTTCAGCTTCAGAGTTTGTCATGTCTTTTATGTATTGTGATTGTCTTTTTATTAGTAAGTTTTTTATTTTTATCAATTACTAGAAATTTCAGGTGACCCCATTTTAATTCCAGGTGACCCCATTTGGGATCCTGACCCCAAGGTTGAAAAACATGGTATTAGTGCATAAACAGCCGGGAGGGAACATCATTACCCTGCCCCCTGAAGAGGAGGCAAGGGGTATTGTTTTTGGATTGGTGTGTTTGTTTTTTAACACTTAAGCAGCAAAAGTTTTGATTCAACTCATACCAAATTGGGTTTATCGATTGCCAGTGACCCAGAATAGATGTCATTACAGTTTGGGAAAGGTAGGTCAAAGCTAAAATTTTTTATGAATTTTTTTTACATCTTTGGGCAAAATACATGCAAAGGGCAAGGTTTGTTGTGCCCAGCACCACTTGTTCATAGTTTTGTTCAACTGTGAGGTCAAATCATCTGTGATCTTTAAAACAAAATCAAGTCACTTCATCGAAGTCCAACCAAATGTTTGCACAATACAAAGACCCTTTATCAAACCATACCTGGGATGTGGCATTTTTTAAAACCAAGTCTGTCCATTAAAATCAGAGATATTGTACTGAAGACCTTTGTCCAATACTTTATGAGACTGGGACATGAGCAGTCCATGTAGACCAGGGGTGTCAAACTCATTTTAGTTCAGGGGCCACATTCTGCCCAATTTGATCTCAAGTGGGCCGGACCAGTAAAATAATAACAGTGAAAAGTTATATCATGATCAGGTTTACATCTATAAAGTTTCCTTAAAAATCGGAATAACAATGAACAAGTTGAATTGTCTTAAGAAAAACAAGTGCAATTTTTTTAGGGTTATCACATTTTTGGTAAAAGTATAGTTTGGTAATGTAAACATTTTCATGTAATTTTACTTCTTTACACCAAAAAAACACAAGATACATTTAAATCTGGAGCTCAACTTTGATTCAACACTAAACCGTAGAGGCAATGATCCTTTAATGGGATGGATTTACAGAGGATTGTGTCAATAACTGCCGTATTAGAAGTAGGTGAACCGAACATAAAGGAAAGCACAAAGGAAGTACGTAAAAATTCTCAATACGATAAAGCATTTTAAGCAAAATGGAAATGCACCAACAGACCTTCAAACAGAGATGCACTATGGACACAAAAAAAACACTGGGACAACCTGAACAAGGCACTTGACTTTCAAACACTGATCTTCATCTGGACAACACTAAAGTAAGTTAAAATCATGACCAACAAGTCTAATCCACAAAAATTAGGTTTAAGAAAATCAGAAACCAAAAATAAGACTCCAACTCCTAACCTGCCATATTGTCTTACTGATTGTACCTCTGTTCATCTGTGTACAGTACAAAAACAGCATGCATGTTCTCTGTCAGTACTACTGCATATCTGTATCTGCATCTAAACTCTGTCTGCTTCTATCTGCTCATCCATGTGTATCTGTAGGCCTTAAAAGTAGCAGTGGAGTAGTGAAGTAAAAGTAATTTAAAGAGCTTTTCAAACTCAAGCTGTGCATATGTTCTGTTTTCTGAGACAGCGATTGGACTATATTAGCAACTTCACAAATGACACCCCCCCCCCCCAGGACAAGCCTGAAGAGTTATGAAAGGAGGGAGAGGGAGGTTTAGGAGAGGAGGGGGGCACAAGTGTTTGTTTGGAGGTGATAAATAAGAGAGGAGAGGTAACAAGACACAGAGAGACAAGCAGAAATAAAGATGGAGAATAAAAAAAGAGGTAGCAAACAACCTAGTATTTAAGTAAGCAGAAAGAAATAAAGGAAACAAGATTGGGGAATGAGGCTGTCTCCACTGATTGGAAAATAAAACACAACATTAAAGATTAAAGGTGCAGGTGACCTGATTCTATGTCTTTTGCGGGGGCAACTGGAGGGCAGGAAAGGTTACAGTGAAGTTGTCCAGGGTCTCTCTGTAGTGCATGAGAGCAGAGCGGAGTTGGATGTGGTGCTTATACAGTAAAGAGGAGCAGCCGAGGCTCTCTGATTGAGTGGAGCTGGCAGGCCGGGGGTGCCTCCCTCGGACTGCTGTCAGCTGGGAGTGTGGCTCGGCCAATCACTGACACAACAAAGCTGCGTAAGTGCCACTTCCCCAGCAGGGGGCGCCCTAGCATCCTGCCCTGTATCATGCTGTGAGCCCCCTGAGGTAAGATTTATATTTTTAAACAAGTGCTCTGCCCCAAGGTGACGGGATAACAACCATGCCAGGAGTCCACGTAACGAAACATGACCTCCGGGCCCTTATGCTACACCAAAGATACTTTAATTGAGATAAAACAAGATGAGGGCGCCAGACTCCCCGTCACGTGGAATTATGCTGTGTGTTGATCTGATGCACAAGAGCAAGATGCTAGGCACAGTTTTATTTTGAGTAATAAGGCTCATTACACGTTTTCACAGGTTTCGCCGTGCGATGAGAGCCAAAGAATATTTCAAGCAATAAACTTTACAGCTGTAATGAAGATGCTATCATTCTCATGTGATGCCGCAAACAAACCAAGACCTCTCCGCCTATATCGATTAGCACATGCAATATTGTGCTCTATCAGAGTGTCAAGATCCACTAAAAAGAGAGAGAGAGAGAGAATCAAAATCTTACTGCCAAGTCTCATTCCTCTAAACTCTGTTCCTTTAGACCAGAGGACAATCTGACAGCCAGCCTTCAAAAGATAAACCCATAAAGTATTTATATGTGTGCCTGGGGTCCAGTGAGTTCAGACAGCCACTGAAGAATTCATTAAAGGAGGTGAAAGAATTGTTAAGTGTATCAAATTTAAACCGAGGCCAAACAAGAAAAGGCTGGGCCTGAAACTCTGAAAACACAGAAAATCAAAACTGTCTTTACTGATGACACTTTAAAAACAGAAACAATAGGTTCCCAACGCAAAGACAACAGATATTACAGCCTAGATTCTTTGCTTTGTTGTTGTGTTACAGTGGGAGTGGGAGTAAATAGACATTTTTCCTAAACATGTTTGGTCAAGGCTAGCATTTTGAAAACGATACATTGCATGATGAGTAAAAAAAAACGTAATTTTTTTCTTTACCTGTTTCCAGAATTCGTCGGTGCAACAGGCCAGGATGGAGAAACGCCTCGTCTTTACATGAGCGAATCTGCGTTCCCACCAGCTCCGAGTTGGTAGCGAGTATCCTTGCACTCTCCTCATTGAGGTTCACTCCAGCCATGGAGGCCACGTCATTGATGTCATCATCATCCCTGAAATATCAGAAATGAACAAATAATCACAAATTATGAAATACATCATTAGACTGTAGTTTGAGCCACAAAAGACCAATGTAATCACCTCCAAAGCAAGAATGGGTCTTACACTTTTACTGACCATTAAAGGCACGAAAAAACATTATTTCAATAAGTGTGATGACATCAGTGGCCAATAAGGGAACTGCATCCAGTGTCCTGTTGCATGTGTTTATGAGACAATGGCTGCTGGTTGTGTGTTTCATTTCTAAGCTATTGTTAGCAAATTTCACACAATGTTGCGACTGTAGATGAACAGAACAGTGGCCCTGAGTCACTTGGCCACAGAGTTTACACACTTTTTAAGCCACTGATCAGTATTAACATTTATAGCCCAGAGTTCTAGCAATATTGAACAAATGATGTCAGATTCTTTACGTACTATGCAGAGCAGAGCCATAACTCAGTCCATGTGAGTAACAAAAGCAATACAAATTGTGTGCAGCCCTTTTATACAGAACCAGACCATAAAATGAACAATTTCTTAAAATTAAACTACTGATATCCAAATTATGACTCTATGCTATGTTTAGACGGTGGGGGAAAAATCTGCATGCAGTCGGACACGCAAAAGTGTGTGAAATTTCCTGTCCATCGATGTAGTATGCATGCCAGGTGGCTAGATGGCATCACCACCACTAAGACCAAGGCGTGTAGAGCCTTTCTACTCCTCTTCGTGTTGTCTCTTAGCACGAAATACAATCACAAAACAGGAAACACAACATGATGAAGCAATGCACAAAAACTGATAATTTTGTCTGGACAGGCGAGAAGGTGGAGTTATTACTTAACACCATGTTAGATTAAAATAAATAATCCGACATGTTGTTGTTTTCCTGTACTGGCACATGCCTGTGGTGTAAACTCTACGCAACGAGAAAACGCAGTTTTGCGTTTTTTAACCCTTTAGACAGTGACGTGAGAGTGGAGAGTTTTTAAGATTTCCACTCTGGAAGGTGGTTTCACTTTTTTGCATTTTCAACCCCCCAAAACACCATTGTCGTCTAAACGAAAGGCACATCTTAGAAAATATTTAGGTGTTTTCACCTGAGAGTGTTGTCGTGTAAACTGGGCCTCAAGCACATGGGCAGCTAGTTTGATTATGAGCGCTTCTATTACTTTGTTTGTTGTCACCTGCATCCTGACAAGCTGAAGAGACAGACTGAAATATAAGGTCAGATTCATTTTATGTACTTCCAACACGTATTGATTATTCTCTGCTTGAGTAAGGTTAGTACTCACACTAAAAGCACACTGTGTCTAAAACTGAGGAAACTGGGACCAAGCCTACCTCTTCAAGCAAGGCCTGAAACAATCCACAGAGGTACAGTACAGAGTACTAGTTAAACAAACTGGTTAAATGTGGATGAGCAGATATCAAAAAATGGTTAAGAGTGAAAAAAGTTAATGAATCTATGTGAACTCTTTGGTGACTGTGACAGACATTTTATCAGTGCAGCTGACATCTGCTTTGTAAATGCATAGTATCTAGATGTTAAGCTTCCCTTACGCCACAAAGTCTGAGATAAACTTGCAAGTTTTACATTGCTGTGCAGGGTCCAATAACTGAAGACACAACATAATCCCAAAATTAAAGTTTATGTTTTCCCTATAGCTCATGTAGTCTTCTACCCACTGTGCGCTGCAGGTGTAGCTGTAAAATACACATTTTGTTGCACATCCAGTCAGGAAATGGCCCGCTAAGCTTGTGTGCATGAATGTATAAAGAGATTATATTATAGCGTGTTATATTATGTATTAAATTCCAAATATGCATCCAGGATTGCACACACTGAGTCTCCAAAATCAAACTGTTACAGTTGTTTTATTTTGGGTCGGATGATACTGGGCTATTTCATATGCTTTACATTTATTTTTTTATTCATCTCCCATATTTCATACTCGACATTTTGGCCATTAATACTTTTATTTACCAAACAACTGCACCTTTTACTGGCTAAAATGTACATAAACCTCACATCTTTGGATTTCCCAAGTGAATCCAACCTGCAACTTCTGCATATTCAATCAGTCTACACAGTGTTATCTTGGATGTAGGGAAGCAAGAAATCAAAGAATGTGCATGTTTTTAAGGTACAGTCACATACAATAAAAGAAGCAATTATCACATGTCAATTTCTTCATTTTGCATATTTAAGTTGGGACACAGTTGTGTTCACAGACCTCATTGGACCACACAAAACTGTACCAGTTCAAGCTAAAATAGATAAAAGATACAGTTTCCAAATTTAGTGAAGGTCGCCCACTCTTTAGGGTGACCAAATAGCAGGGGATAGGACCACTTGGGAAGCTGTCCATGGGGACTGTGTCCTTTGTCAGAGCATTACCAACTCCTTCTTTTCAGACTTTTTACACTGTCTTCTTATGTCTTTTGAAACCTGAAGACACAAGAGCAGTGAAGGATGGATTCATTCATTCAACACTCATTACAGAAAAAATTTGGTTTGAGTCAACATGAAGAATTATCTTTGTATGGTAAGCCTTACATAGTACTGCTATGTTATGATAAGTACTTTGACTTTAAGTCATTGATTATTTTTTTGTGTGATGCACACAGTGTGTCCAGCTCTCATGAGTTTTTAAGACACCAAGAAGTACAGTTGTAACGGTGAAACACTTAATTTCAACTAGATTAGCGGTTATTTTACGCCTCAGTCTTAAAGAAAATAGTGTGTCTTCTCTACCAAGATTAACAAATAATATCTGCTACACATTCTGAAACAGAATTCAAGTTTGCAATCATCATCCAACTGAAAGAAATTAACATTAGAGGATTCTTTATTTGTCATCCTTTATGCCCTGGTAAACTGGACAATGAAACAAAAAAATGAAACGTAGTCTTAATTTCACCTACCGCACACAACAAACTCCCTGTTCAAGTCTGTCCTCCACTGGAGTGGCATTAAACCTGTTGACTAATGGTTGCATATCCAATCATGTACTGTGAGACAAAATGTCCTATTCATGAATATTTTGCTGGGATGAAATTATCCATTTGTTTTCCTATGAAAGGCTGTGCTTTGTGCGTAATGGAACAGAATTCCCATTTGAGGGTCTACTTGTGTCAGCACACAGGAGAGATTTAGAGCATTTAGATGTAATTTAGCAGGGTAAGGATGCTCCTGAGGATTGGCACTAATATAATGAATCTGGTTATATACAAATGTCAAAAAAAAAAACTATTTTCAATCCCCTCGCCACATTAAGAAATGTATTTTTCTGACATACTGGTGGTCATTTCTCTGAGGCATAAAGGTGACTTCACAGTGTTTACATTTACATGTCATATTAACACAGACATAGGAGAGGGTAAACATTCAGAAATTGTGTTAGTGAGTTCTAAACCTCATTTAAAAGCAAATGTAACTTTCTTTGTGAGTCGTCAACAAGATAAATTCCCCTTCAATTATAGTACTTGGCAAGTAATCATTCTGATTCTGGCCTGAATTAGCCAAGCAGTGACGTGTTGTGCTTACAGGACTGGCCCTGAGCGAGCGGTGGATTTTCTGAGTGGCTTTGACGGAGGGAACAAAGAACCACAGAACACACACAGAGTGGCCTCTCGCCACTCGCTGGCTCACCTCCACAGTCATTTACGTTCATGCCATCATTGTTGGTTGCGACAACAGAGCTTGTACATGTACTGCTGTGTTTTTATGTACGCATGTGAGCAGTGTGGGCCCCAGGTTCTTTCAGGATTCAGAGTGGGGGCACACACCATCAGCCAACCCCACCCTGCTGAGGCCCTCCTGCTTCTCAGTGTGGCCACACTGAGCCGATATGAAACTTGACACCACGGTGGGAGGTTGACAAAGACAATTAGAGTAGCTCCCTGAACTTCATACACCTCTACCTTCTCTGCTCTTTTCCTCCTCTCCTTCAGTCTAATTATGCCTTCACAGAGAAAATCTACACAACACAAGCATGGATACACAGGATTATATCCTCTGCTGCACCTCAGGTGGTGCACCTTTCTTCCTCATGGATATCACATCCTCTTGGATAACTTGACCTGTCCTAAAAAGAAACATGCCTAAGGCCATGCATGCTCAGGTGAAAAAGAAACTCTACTACTTTCCCAGCTTTGAACTGCATATGCCGCCAGTGACTACACCAGATCCCTCTAAACCAGCTAACAATCAAAAAGTAATGAGGTATTTCCTGATCATAAATGTAACGTGTAAGACTGCAATGACACCATCCAAAGCACATAGGTTACAGTTATGTTTAACTTTACATTTTTGCATTGCTTAAGTGCAAAACCATACAATTTTCACCACTTTCCCTGTGTTTTGTTGACAACAACAAATATGGATGAATATTCCTTGTGTACCAGCTTGTGTCGCTAGGGGTCTTTTGATCAAAACAATAAAAGATGTAGTAGATTTACATTGTGAAGTAGTGTGGGATCATAGGATTTGTTTTCATCACCAATGATAATGAGGCATTAATTGTGTTTAAAGGACAATGTAATATGTAAAGTTTTATTCACATTCTATTTATTGATGAATGGATGGATGGACGGGCAGACAGATGGACAGACGGATATAACACCAATGACTGAATTAAAACAAGCCACTACAGTTAATATTATTATAAACTTCTCTGAATTTCAATGTCACTGGAAACATTTGTTAAAATGTAAGTACACAAGAAAATATGTAGCAAAGGTCTAGCTGTTCCTTTTGACATTTTAATGAGGAAATGTTACATATTACTGTTAACACATTTTTTGAAAACTAAAAATATCCTTCTATGATACGTACAAATTAGTTTATTTAGTGAATATAATACTAAAGTGTCTAAAATTGTCCTAAACTGACAAGGGATACGTAGAAATGTTAAAATCCATTTGAGATTAAAAAGGTACAATGTCAATTAAAATCAGGTTACTTGATTTCTTTTGTCACGATCATAAAACTGGCAAACTAAAAACAATGTTCACAGACCTTACAATGTAATGGACAAAAATGACAACTGCTATAAGAGCAGAGTGACAACTACAGTGGCAGCTAAAATACAGGAACATATGACACCACTATCCAAGAACACTGCTAATATTATGAGTGATAACGTTTCCTTTTCCTGGTTGGTGTGGTTTCTTGGCTTTTTTTTTTTTTTTTTTTTTTTTTGATCGCTGGGGCTCAAATCAAATGCGAATGCCAAAGACAGGTCTGACATTAAAAGGAGGGAATGAGATATGAAATGCAAAATATTCCAGACTATACCTCAGCGCTAATAGAGCAGAGATGTAATTAGCTTCCACAGAAGCTAAAGAGCAGCCTCTCAGTTATTGGTTTGGGTTGGCTCGGGGACATGGAGCCGGCGGTCACATGAATACATATGCATGTCGTTTCCATATCAAGCTTGTGTTTCAGCGAGGGTACGCCATAGGTGGTGGGAGGACTGCAGTGCCATTTAGAGGTTGTGTGTGTTAGTGTGTGTGCATAGAGGTGCATCCACATCTCCTGTGTGCCCCCACCGCTGCTATCACACCTACCCCCCACCCCTGTGGATAGAGGTCTGTGTGTGTAGGCAGGGGGCTCTGATTGATCCCTGTGACTAAAACCCAAACCATACAGCCTAGTGGAACCCACACTGAGAGCCTCAGACCACTGGAGACAAAACAGTGTGGGGTGATGTGGGACACGTGAACCTGACCCAAACTGAGAATGCACTGGTGGCAATTGTGGCACAAGAGGAATAAATTAACCCAGAAAAAAAATCTAAATACAGTTAAATGTTTAATAAGTAACTCTTAATAATTCAACAGACCACCCGCACTAAGGCTGTATTTATTCACATGCATTCATAAAAATCTGGCTAGGTGTAATGAGGGTGATGTTGTGATGCAGCCATGTGCCAAAGCGTTTGATGTGGCTGTCAATAAAAATACATTACAATTCCAGACTTCCCTGTTTTCATTTATGCTTTTTGGAGTGACAGTATTTTCTTTGAAGATTTTTGGAGTGACTTTGACAATGGCAAAGCAATAAATAGGAACATAATCTAATCTTGAGGCAGCCAGATTTCCAAGTTACTGCATCAACAACTTTTTGGGAGGTCACTTTCAACTTTTAATCGAGTCAAATTTATTTGTAGAGCCATTTTAGCAAATCGGGCACATGACAATTAACACGGCAACAAGGGATGTAACCACAAAGACAGAATGAACTCACTATGCTGGTAAATGACGGAAAAGGGCTGCTGGACTTTTAATTCCACTGGCAACGGTGATTAGTAATTAAAAACTTTTGTTCCTCATTTTAAACATGAATCTGTGTCTTTTTTTATGCAACTAAGTCGTGTTTGTGTACTTATGGGAACAGATGTGTGTCCAGCATGTAGAACAGGGTTGAATTTGAGGGGTTGAGGCTGAACTCGGAGGTTGGCAGCGGGCTGAGGACCTCGGCTGGCTCGCCTGTGATTACAGCGGATGTTGAGTGTTTACAGAGGGATGGGGAGGAGAGGTGGTGGTGGTGGTGGTGGGGGGGCACAGAGGCAGCTGCTTTCACTCTGTACTGTAAACTACATACACATACACACACATGCACACACACCCACAGACACAAGCACTTACACAGAAGGCTGTAGCTGTACTGGAAACCCCACAAGCCCTGCAGTGTGTATGTGTGTGTTTGTGCTACAGCTGGCCCGCTGGGACGAGTGGCTCAGAGTGACAGCCATACACACACCACTCCCCGACTACAGCTGAACGCAGCGCAGGCTAAGTGGGTGAGAGGCTGGTGGATGCTGGCTGACCAGGCCACCAATATGCAACTTTCTCCTCCTACTCTCACCCTCCTACCCTTTTCTGCTTTGTAACATTAGACCTCTGCACTGTGATCACATGTAGCCATCAATAGAAATACCTTTAACCTCAGTAGAAACTCATAGCAAACTTTTAACCACCAAATCCATTCAAAACTCAAGTCACTGTGCTCCTGTTGCTGGTTTCTGGACATGATGAAAGGACACAATGGCATCCAAAGTGCAACCTGTTCCGGGCCCTGTTCCAACTTGTTTGTATCCTCAGGTAAGAAAAACAACAGAAAACAATAAACTGAGGACGACATTGCGGATCTCAAGAGCTTTAAGACGCCAAAAACCAAGTGCTGAAACACACACTTTTCAAAGTATACAATAGGACTTAGGAAAAAAAATATATTCTGATTCCACATTCTTATATGGGGCTGAATGTGACCTAACAAAGTTTACATGTACATTGTGTACTCAATTTATTGTTGATATTGAACAAGAAGAATAATGCTTTAAATGTACTTTTCTCAACACAAGTGTTCCCTATTGTTTTCCTTTTGTATATTGTGAATGAGGCCTTTAACTCAGAATATTATGAGATTAAGTAAAAGGTAGAATGAAAGAATGAACGAGCAAAATGGATCAAATATGGGCACTAACATGTATTTGACAGTTTAAGTGTGCAGACGAGCAAAACCATCACCTGACCTGGTTAAAGCTAAATATCAGTTACTGTACAAGGTTCTTTCGTGACAGTGGTGCTTTGCGTTATCTGGCTTATTCTGACACCAGTACATTGGTGTGTGGAGGGCCACAGTGATAACCGCAGGGGGAAAAGGTCATCAGTAACAAGCGAGCCTGACAGCTTAATTACCAACGCAGCTAAAGATTTATTGGTTTATCAATCAGTGCCCCCGGCACTGCCTTTCCCCTCAGGAGACGGGAACCATTACCATGAACCCATTGGCCGATGTGACCCAGACTCTTCTTACCCTGATGCGGTCATACCAGGGCAACCCTAAACCTCTGGCCCTGTTAGTACATACACACACATAAACAGAAGTATTCTTATGATGATACAGAGGGGTTACAAATTAAAGGGAAAATCAACATTTGGTGGTAAGTTGTGCAACTGAGCGCCTCCTGAACAGCTTCAGAGCTCCCTTCTTCCAAAAAAAAAGATATTTCCTCATTTACTATTTTGATGACAAAGGTGGACTTTGATGTGTTACATGTTGGTCTTCTACAAATCTTCAACTTCATTAGGATCTAGTGAATGTGAAGCCCACACCATATGATTCACATTGTTTTCATACTCATCAAACCATTTAGTGAGCCCTCATGCCATATGGATGGGTGCATTGCCGACTTCCACCAGGTTTTTCCTTTAATTTGTCACTTGCCTCTATGTTAATATACACCCAAGCACAGACACAAACATGCACACAAAGAAATAGAGGCTATATGCAAACACATACATATGCACAAGTATGAATGCAGACTACACATAGAGACAACCACAAACACACACACTCACACAAAACATGGATCACAAAGGCCAGCATGTGGGCGATGAACCTTTTATGTTTTGAGACAAAAGCCCAGCTGAAGCAAAGACAAGACCAGAGAAAGAAAGAGAGAGCAAAGCTGCAGGCTAAATACCGTATGTTTGACTTAACCAAAAGGTATTTTCAAAACCGCATCCAGAAATCCAACCATCTGGACACAATTACCTTATTTCTAAATTAAGATTTAGCTAATTTGTAATCCTGTCGATGGGTTGTGACACTGACACAAGAAGGGCAATCATGGGGGTGATCTATTGGCTGGCGGTGTGTTGCTATGTGGTGGGCACAGAGAAAAGGACCACTGATCAACCAGCCAGGTGGCCAGGCAGGCAACTGGGAGAAGCACTCCTAGCTTTAGCTGAGAGTGTAGCCTGTAGTCATGCACTGGCATCTCAGTGAAATGCTGCCCCCATGTGACGGCTGCTAGGAACGACAGACACCGTACAGTCAGTCGTCTGGTGAGGGGAGTTATACCTGAAAGAGCCTCCTCCAGGGTCGTTGAGCTTGTTTTTCTGATTCCCAGAGATCTGAACAGCTAAGCCCATGGGACTTTTGCCTGCTTGGATGGCAGCTCCTTTCCCCATTGTTCCTGTTAAGCAAAGAAAAAAGAAACAAAGAAGAAAACACTAAACAAAAGAGGGAAGGAGTAATGTTATCATTGAAGTGTCCCTTTCTATCTGCGTCAAATATCCTCCTGTCTAACGACTACCTTCAACTGTCTCTGTCATTCTCGCAGGGGTAGATGGAGGGGGCTGGGGGAGCGGTACTGTCGCTCTCCCCAGGTTGGAGCGGAAAGCGTCGCTCTGTCAATATCACTGCGCTTCACCGGCTCTCCTTACACTTCTAAACCGCATCCTGCTCCGAGACACGTTTTCCAGAGAGGCACAAGGACTGCCAGAGTGAATTTAAACTTGATTTTAACAGGCATGTTCCTAGCCAAGAGGCACAGAAAAGTATTTTTAGAACTATCCCCGCATTCCAATTTGTGGGCATAAAACAACCTACAGATCTTTCACTGCAGGCAGTCTTGGGGAAGGGGGCAGATCAAATTTGTATGCACCTCCAATCGTACACACAGACACACACACATAGATGCACAAGCAAAAACAGGTATAAACACAGATACACATTACACACACCACCTGAGAGCACACAGCTCTCTTAGGGGAACGTTACGCCCGGTTGGTGTTGGGGCGATATCTGTGGGCTTCTGTGGGAAGAATGTTTGTGAATCAGTGTGAGTAAGCAACAGCACAAATGTTTGAGAAGGCTTTATAACCAGACAGGAAAAACACCTGTTCTCTCTGTGGGTCCTGCCTGTTTACACATCTTACAGCCTACTGAGGGAACACTTAGAGATTCACTAATGGCTATCTCCTGCTTAACCTATTGCACTAGCTCCTTATCCCACCAGAAGGAGAGGTTGAGGTTAAGGGTGTCTTTAATAAGGTTGGAAGAGAATGTAGCCTGATTGAATACTGCAGTGTATCCAGTTTCAATGAGGTCAGGGACCTCTGTGGCTCATCTCACCTCATTTCTTGACAAAAAAATTTACTGAAGTCTGTCTTTATTCCTCTGTCTTTCACTAAACCTTTATTTTATTTAGCTTAAACAACCAGTGCCAGAAATTTCGGTTGCAAAAGCTGATGTGGCAAACATAATTTGAGAGATTGTATTAAAGATGGCTTGAGAGGGCTAGGGGGCTGTCCTACCTTGTGCTCTGACAGACTGTGTGATCACCACCGGCATTCGCACCTGGCCACTGACAGCCGCTCCCGTCTTGATACCCTGAGGAAGCAAAAAGAAATAGAGATTATGTACTTTATTATAGCATTTCAAAGAGTGAAACAATGCGTGAATGAGAGAGGAATGTAAAAGTACGAAACTGCAATAGCTGCTGCTCCACTTTTGCGCCATCCCCAAGAGAAATTGCTCAGGGAAAATTCCACTTTTCTCCCTGTTCTGCTGTAGTTAGTTGCAAGAAATGATTTGGAGAAAAGCTGGCCAAAAGCCATGTAAAGTTTGAACAGTGTACTAATTTCTATTCTACTGTATGATATTAAAAATATCTGCAATAGTAATGCAGTGTAAATATGGAGTAGATGCAAGTATTATTTCTTCAGTGACAATCTCTGTACATGGTATTGAAGCAGGAAGTTCACAAATGTTATAAGTGACTTAAATTCAAGATGGGGGTCCATCTCTGTCACTGTATGTGACCTACATTTTCTTGTATTTCCAGATAAGGAAAAGGCAATAAGGAGTCAAAATCATAGTGAAAAAGTAGTTTGGGTGAAAGGAAAGAAGTAGTAGCAGAAGGAGTAGAGGGGTGGGGGGCTGTGCTGGGCTATTAGAGTCACTTCCTTCCTTGGTAGCAGCCATAGGCCGAGCCTCAGGCTCAGCCATCCATTCCTACCAGTTTGCTTCTTGCTGCATATTTTTTAGCCTTGTTTTCCATTCCCTGACACATGCTATATTACTGTTCAAGCTACTGAAAAAAGACACAGGCTATTTTTCCCAGAGATCCACTGCAGGGGCTTGCAAGAGTGGAAGGCAAGGGAAAAAAATACCTTCAGTACAGGCAGAGATAGCTAGCACCTCTGGCCAGCCAGCGACACAGTTAAAAGAGAAAAAAAAAAAACTCAGGTAGAAAGTTCAGGGGGAATCAGGGGGTAGAGGAAAGACACTGGAACTGACGACATGGCTCATCTTTCATTTCAAAATGATTTTAGCTGCTTAGAGATGTCAAATATTAGTGTGGAATTAAACATAAGGTGTTGTTTTATAGCAGCAACTGGAAATAAATAAGAATTATACTACTATTATGTAGTAGATATTAGTGTTTAATAATGTATTGGTCAACACCTTTAACTCCTCCTGTGGGCACTTCCAAGGGGAGGCTGTATGAAGTACTAACTTCACACTACTACTCCACTAAATCTTTCCTGTAGTACCATGGTAAGAGCTGAATTTTTTCCCTAATTCCACTAGCTGTCTGGTTTTATACTGTTGATGTGCCGGAGGCGATCATTTACTAATGTTTTGTGTGATAGCTTATGTTGGTGTTGTGTATGTGTGTGTAAGAGAGAGAGAAAGAGATGGAGAGAGAGCTAGAAAGGCCAGAAGCATGTTCTGGACATAGACTGCGGCCGCCACATTGCTTTAAAATTGACCCGGGGCTGACCTAGTTACCTCGCTTCACCCTTCAACGGTTAACGGGTGGAGGGAGGGAGGGAGAGAGAGAGAGATGAGAGAGCGATGCGGGGGAAGATACAGTGAGAGAAAAAGTCAGGAAGAGATGGAGAGAGAGAGAGAGAGTGTAGAGGGGGAAAAGAGGAGAACAGAGAGTGCAGTGAGAGAAACAAATGTGAAAGAAGCACAGAACTCTGTAGTTTTACTGTAGCTGGGACCAGACCTCTGAGTCTGACCTCGCTTGACCCATCCTGAGACGCATATACTCTTGTGTGATCGCGCAGATGTTAATGTGAATATGCAGACACACAGCAATGGTAATGCTGCACAGCTGAGAGCTGAGCCAGCTCTGTTAACAGAGCCTGCAGGTTGTCTGGCCTTGTTTCAGCTGTATCCCCACACTATCACTGGATGAACTGCACACAACCTTGGCTAAGAACCACTCACAGTGGCCTTAAAATACAGTTTATTGAGAACATGGGGAACAGGTGACAACAGGGATATAAGCCATGTCACAGAAAGCATCCCACAAAATATTCCAAGGTTGTGACCCTTCATGTGATTAAAACATCTCTTACCCTCCTACTCTACTTCAACTATACTAATTCTGTTTTTATTTGTTGTTTGTAAATGAAAAAAAGAATTGATTTGACATAGGTGATATCTCTGTAAATAATTATCCTTAAAGGTGCAGTGTGTTTCAGGCTGATTCAGGAGGGTGTATTTGCAGAAATTAAATATAATCAATTAAAAATTAGAATTGTTGCATTTTATTTTGTGTTTCGGGGCCTTAAAAGGTTAAAGTGTGGGAAAGAAGACAAGAAAGTCTGCTACCATGGTGTTGTTTGTAATGTGACCTGTAGATAAAGGTTGCTTTACACTGTCTTTTTTTTTTTACGAAAATTAGGATGTATTGGAATAGAGAAGTGAGTAACTGAAACAGCTTTTTAAAAAATAAATACATAAATAATGATTACTTATCAGGTAATTTGCATATATAAACTAATCACAATACTTGATCTGAAATATGACACATTACACCACATCATCAATAAAACAAATTTCATACAACATTCAAGATGGCAGCAAAAAGTATTGTTTGTGATGACATAGCTGTATGGTCACATAGTCTTAACCTACTATCACCATGGGAAGGTTAACAACTGTCACTGATGTGTTTATGAGGCAAAGATTTAATCAGCCTCAGTTTTGATCAGTGGACAGTGTTAACCATCTTATAAACATGAATATACTCAGCTGTATAAAAATGTATCTATTCTGCTGCCCAAAGAAAATAAATATATTTTGAGGTCAGAAAATGTTTTAGTGTGGAGTTTGGATGCTTTTATCATACTGATTTGCACCTTGTTTTTGAGCTGCAAAGATCTTTATCAGCCTAATGTATGTATTATAAGAGCTAAGCTCCATACCCGCCTGAAATGTTTCCTTTTTTTTTTTTTTTTTTTTGCTCAACTGAATGTGATTCCTCACTGAGTATGTGAGTAGGGTGTGACTCTAACTCACTGGCTGTGTGACTCCAAGCCATTGCAAAGTGTCACTCTCCAGCCTGATTATTCAGCCTTGTATAAGACTGCATGAGTTACCCCAACACACACAAACACAACCCACCCCCTGCAGCTCTGCATCCATCACATTCAGGCACTTCTCTCTTCAGTGTTGGAATATTGTGGTAAATATTTTGTCACATCTATTACCTGAGCAGTGTCATACATGTTTCTATGCATATGATCTAACAACCTGTGGAGCAAATTAACACATTGATACATATCCTTTCTTTATTCAGGTAACTATATTATGTATGGTGAAGGATTCAAGACTTGTACAACTGTCTAGGTCTATTTCACAGTAATGACCACCTCACACTATTTATTATACAGGTGCCTCAAGGATAAATCTATAATTTGAAAAATAAATTGACTGATTTGTTTTAATTGACTTAAAATTATTTTGTTTCCTCTAAAAATCTGTCTATTTATACATCTGGAACTTGTGGAACTGCATGAAGCATAGCAATGCTATAGAGAAACAACCACAGAATGCCGTCATTGTACTCAGAACCCAGCATTTTACCAAGTTGTATATTAAATACTATAACACAGAAGACAAAGTATTTGTAAAAAAAAATTAATTTGTTAAATATTTTGCTTCAATGACCACATAAGTAGAATTGTAGCTGGTCCACTGCCTACGTACCATTGCAGTTGCATGTCCAAGTGTCCCAGCGGGCAGTGTGTTGGCACACGTGGTGGTCCCCACACTGTTGGGGTGGCGTATGCGGACAGCTGGCCCAGCAATGATGGCAGGGGGTGTGCCGCCGGGTGCTGGTTTGACTCCCTGCTGAGGGGGCTGGGTCAGGGACTGCTGACTATTCAGCAAAGACAACCTCAGGGCTGGGAGACTCTTCTGTTGATGGACAAAGAGAGACCACAGTTTACAACAAAACAAACACACAGGAGAAAATACCATAAAGTGCTGCAAAAACTATAAGTAAAGCAATGGTCAAAGCATTCTGTAATTTAGCGCTGGATAAAATAAAAATTTTGATATTTGTGATACTTAAAAGAATTACCTGTGTATCTAAACGTGTCATAAAAATATTTTCCTTCACAGTAATTACCCTTTCAGAAAATCAATACTTTCTGCCCATTACATGAAACCTCCTCAGTGATTAGTGATTTCTGATAATCTGCTGTCACAGCTGACCTGTGCAGTTCACGTTGGACCGTGCAAGCTATTTCAGGCAGATTTTTTGACGTAAGCAACCTAACATTGCATGACAACATGTGTTTGTGGCTGAGCTGGGCGCCTTGATGTGACGCTCATTACGGTTGGCTGGAGAATGCTCCTGGCTACTGGCGGGGACAGCTGCAGGGGCCACTGTCACACACAGTCAGAAGTCAGGCCATAGGGTTGTGTGTGTGAGTGAGTGTGTGCGTCTGTGTAATTCTACTGTCAGGCGTTGGCATCACTGGCCCTAGCGCAAGGCAAAGGACCTCTTTAGGGGCTCAGTTTAAGAATATATGAGAGGGCCACCTTAAGGAAGCAGGTTAGGGGGTGATTTAATGGGGCAGGTTAGAGAAGAGATGGAGAAACTATTTTAGGGGTCAAACTATAGAGTAGGCCCAGTCTACAGCTGATGTAGGGCCCCAAACAAGAGTACAAGCATGGGAGACAGATGGAGATGGCCAAAATAGGAGGAGTTTAAAGACCAAGTCTAGACAAGGTTTAAAGATCAATATTTTGTGTTTTAAGTGCTATTATGCAAATATTACAAACACTAGGTCTGCATGTTTTGGGAACTGACCAAGATCATAGTATAATTTGTGTGTGATGTGGTTATTCCACAAAGTTAACTGACCTTATTGATATTTGATAAAACTGTATAGATATCTCCATGATAAGAAAATCCAGTGTCTGTAAACACAATAATATTGTTTTAACTGTTTGACAAAGATGTTTACTAGTCTCCTTTTTCAGCGTATGCACAGTGATGGCTTCAACATCACTATCACACTTCCTCAAAGTGTCAAACTGAAAATTACAGAAATCACAGAAAAAACACTTATTGTTGATTGTATGGGGACCGAAGGGTGCTTTCAGGATCATTTGTGCTGAAAACAAGATAAAATAGTTTTACAAGCTAGAACCCCACCTTAAGAAAGGGCACCAGGTAGGGCTGCGGAGATGACTTAAGTTCAGTCTGCAGTCGACTGGTGAACTCCTCCGGCTCAATCTTTGCATCCTGTGAGGGGAAAGAAGGAGAATATCACTTCACACAATGAGTTAAATGAGCCACAGTCCATTATTGATAATGAATTAGAAATAAGATGGTCACAGAAGAGTACAGCTAACTAGGTGATAATCCATGACAGAGCATGAATGGTTTAGGACAGGGTTTCATGCTGCCACCTACAGGTTTGATGGATTTAATACAATACTACATTGAAATGTCAAATGATTTTTACAAAAGTCACACACAAAGAGAAGAAAATCATATCTGTTGTTTATTTTTTTAAATTAGTCATAACCTTCAACTCTCACAAAGTTGTTGACTAGTAAGTTGACAAAAGGACCATTTGTTTATTGCTTTGGTTATGAAGCTCACCAGCAAGTCCTGAACCAGGGCTTTGACGTTCTTGGAAGTCTCTGGGGACGGAGAGTTGTGAGACGCAAGCTTGATAAGTGTGGCCAGGAAATTCTTACACTTCTTCACATTCTCTTGCATCTCCTATCACAGGAAAAGAACAACAAAACAAGAGCAAAAGTTATTAGAATCCAAAATAAGAACTTGTAGCTCATGTTATTAATAACATGCATAGAATCTCAACGCTAATGTTTAAAATACACACAAAAAAATTATTTCATGGGATTTTTTTGGTGAGAAAGTTAACAAAGCTTGTTTTTTCATCTCATTTCCTGCTCTAAAAGCATAAGGAGTTTTAGGTATAGGTTTATTATCAGGAACTGACTAGTTTTTGTTTTTATTTTGTTTTAGTGTTAAAACTAACTAAAACTTATAGAAGGTGAAAAGGGTAGGAGGATAACATGACATCTAACATGCTTTAAAGAACCATTAATTATTGATAAAAAGTCCCATGTTGTGGAAAGCTATCTTTTTTGTTTTAAATGTTGTACCGTACTTTTAATGACTGAAAATAATTTAAAAATTGTTCTGTTCTGTTCTGTTCTGAGCAGATCACTGGCTTTACTTGGTGCATTCTTCATTGTAATTTTTATTCAGTGTAAATATTGTTTTGTTAAACAATTATTTTTTATTGCTAACTTTAGTTTTAGTCTAAACAGTTCAACTTAAATAACCCCAGTGACAATGCAGGGAGCAGAATTTGATGTTGAAGGAAAGGCAGAGGGTCAAACTCAGGTTACAAATGCCCTTGTCTTTGTGAATTCATTTTACCACTAGTTAACATCAACACCAAAGATGGAAATCACTTTGATAATGTGTCTAACAAGCACTAGTTGCAAATCAGTGCCCAGTTAACATGCTGTGTAGTTATCTGTAGGCAAACAAAATATGGCACCTGTCCACCCAAAGTGTCAGTTTCCCCAATGAAGGGTCTCCAGTTTGTGCATCTGGAAATGCCAGTGTCTGTATTTCTGTGTGTGTTGTGTGTATATGTCTGACTAAGTCTGTACGTCCACATATCCCTCAGTGTGTGCCTAGTTCTGTGCCTTCATGTATGTCCTTGGGTCGGCATCCAGTTGTGTGAATGCATGAGTGTGAACGTGCATGGGCATGTGTGAGACTCTTTGTCCATGGCCAGCTGTGGGAGGCGGTGTGGATGTGTGTCCAGGGCTGTGCTTGTGACACAGTCAGCCTGCTGGCAGCTGTGACAGTGCCTGCACCCTTGAGGGCGGAGTGTGGGTGGTGGGGGAGGCAGGGTGGCAGAGTGAACGGACCTGGGACACGACAGGTGCTCCGGGGGCCGCGGCAATGCCCGTCTGTGCGGGCTGCACTGGCTGGGAGGTAGCCTGGGCCGGGGCCTGGGGGGCCATAACCACGGGGGTCTGCTGCGGAGCCGTCACAGCCACGGCCGGTGCCACGGGGGCCTTCTGGAAGAGCAAGGAAGAGACAGAGAGATAAACAGGACGTGACGCTTCGCTCGCAGCAAGGCCACAGAGAACAGGAGGCAGGCGCCACAGCGTTCCTGTCACATCTGGTGTCCTGACTTCAGTGGACATCGCTTAACAGACAAGGAGGAGGAAGGGGAGGTGGTGACAAGCTGGAGGCTGAGAAAGACAGGAGGGCATCAGAGCTTTTCCCAACTTACCTGACAAGAGAAACATCCTTTTAAGATGACTTTTTGGTCAGTTAAATTTAGCTACCTATAGTCTGTTCCCAACTTTTGATGAAAATCACAGCTTAAATAAAACACAGTCTGTCTCTCTGGTTTCATAACGTAATATGTAAGAGGAAAAACAAGCAGAAAATTTCTCAC
The DNA here is from genome assembly GCF_902148855.1 of Sphaeramia orbicularis. Lineage (NCBI taxonomy): Eukaryota > Metazoa > Chordata > Actinopteri > Kurtiformes > Apogonidae > Sphaeramia > Sphaeramia orbicularis. Next base: position 35,950,450 of record NC_043959.1, read on the forward strand.
ATCACAAACGAAAATTTTGCTTAACAGATGAGCCGCCATCAGCAGTCTCTCACTCCAAAGCCCTCATCACCTCTTTTAAATCTCTGAGGGCCTGTTCACACTTGGCAATAAAATACATGTTACGGTGCAATCAGTAGTGGACAGTTCTAAATACAGGTGTGAATGAAACTAAAATGCACAGAGGACACATCTGCACCTGACCAATAAAGACACATTATGGAGTGGGTACATAGTGTCCCCTGGGGATGAGAATCAGCAATAGGTAGAAGCTTTTTGTGCAAAGCATTGGTTTTCATGGTTGCCTTGGGTTTTATCTAAGCCTGGATATTATTATAATTACTTACAAATGTGTGTGGAGAAAGTGTACTCATATTTCAGTCCCTATGAGTGCAACCAGATTTGTAAACATGTATAAAAAAATGTCTAAACACATACTGATATTTCCAAGCATATTGAGATTTGCGTGTATACACATATGGATGGAAACTCTAAGTATTTTGCTCCGACTCAACCAGGCCTTTCAACAGGCTCTCTTCACAGGATTTTCACTGCATTTCTGCTGTGGCAGATTTGCAAATGTGTGTGTAGTACAATGTTCAAATTGAAATTCAATCTTATGTAACATGAGCCCAAAATACATATGAGCATAGTAATGTGTACACAATATAAATCTCCCAAACAGAGATGGTTGTAGTCGCTATCCGCTTGCTGAGTAAAAACATATCTGTTCTTTGTTGATCGGGATCACAGTTTCTCCTCAGATAAATTCAAATCAGATCCACAGAGTCTGGATAGGAAACAGAAACAGATCAGTGCCTCAGTCAGAGTGTCAGTTACTTCCTTAGTTTGAGTTCTACCCAAAATGCTATCTTCAGCAGAGCTAGTGTACAGTACATGTTGTTATGATGTGTAGCCAGGACACACATACCCAGCAGCTATACTTGATTGCCTCCACAATGTTTGGAACAAATAGAATATTTGTCTAGAAGATCCATTGAGCAAAGAAATGTACTTAAATTATCCTTCTATATTTAAATATGGCATCTTTTCAACTTCAGTGATGAATTCATTGTCCTAAAATTCCCATGTTTGATTTCTGTTGGTGAATTCATTCCAGTGCAACCTTTCTATAGTCAAATAAAGATGAAAAAATGTTTATTCATTCCATGTCTGGCAGCATTTGTGTGCAAAATGAGTTGCTCATAATCACTCAGAAAGAATAAGAGTCTTTTTTTTCTGGTGAGAGATAGATTTTTATATAATGTAAATTCCTAAAGGGAAGCATTAGGGCCCTGTCTCTGACATACTGCTCCCAAATCTACTGTGTAAACTCCACACTAACACTAATGTACTGCTGGAGGGAGAAAACATTAAGGCAGAACACTGAAAAATAGGCAAGTAAAAAGGGAAATCTCACTGGGCGCAGTGCAGGACAAGAGGAAGAAGAAGAAGAGGAAGAGGAGGAGGTCTGAATAGCAGGGCTGGAAGGAGTAGGAGAGGGAGATGGTACCATCTTGGCCGGGGTCAAAGGACACTGCCTGGTGGTCTGAGAGGTCACAGGAGACTGCAGAGAGCAACACAGAGACACAAAGAGAGGAGAAGAGGGAGACGGAGAGAGCATACAGATATCAAAGGAAGACAGGGAGGAAACTGGGGGGGTGAGCGGCGATACCTCAGAAGATCCAACCAAAAAACAGAAACGTTAAACAGTTAAGGAGGAGACAGCATCAGAGACAGTGCAACAAGAGAAAAGAGCAGCAGCACTTGGACACTGATGACAAAAGGTCATGACAGCAGAGAAGGAGAAAGAGTGTGGCAGTGCAGGAGTGGTGGTGTAAAGACCCACACACAGAAACAGAAACAGAAACAGGCCTGTCTGGTCACAGTGGGTCAGGGTGTCATGGGTCTGGGGATAAACGACAAGAGGGACGCAAGTAGCCACAGACCGTCAAGTATTTCAGAGACAGTAAACAGTGGTGGAATGTATGTACTTTAGTTGACTACGTATGTATGTGCTTCACTCCACAACAACTCAGAAATAAAGGTACTTTTTATAGTGCTGTATTTGACACCTTTAAATACTTTTCACATTACTGTTGTGCAATGTTGTTTATTGTTGTAAATTTAGTTTTTTATAACTAATCATTGTCATTATTATTGCTATTATTATTGTTACTACGTACTTATATTACTTACTTTTTGTAATCCCTATCATTACTGTTAATGTAATCATTGTTACTATTAATATTATTGATATCACTGTTACGAGTCGACTGTTAATATTATTACTTTCATTGCTTTTTATTATCATTTCTATATTTATTATTTATTATTATTTATTACTATTAGTGTATCTAAAGTGCAATTATCTGTTTTTATAGATATTGTCATTATTATCATTTTCTTATTTCTTTTCTTATCTTCTAATTCTTCTGATATGTGTACATACAGTTCTAATCTCATCTCATCTAATCTACTCTACTCTAATCTAATCTAATCTCATTTCATCTCATCTCATCTAATCTAATCATTCATTCATTCATTATCTGAACCCACTTTATCCTCACTAGGGTCACGGGGGTCACTTGGAGCCCATCCCAGCTACTTATGGGCGAAGGCGGGGTACACCCTGGACATTTCGCCAGTTCGTCGCAGGGCTCTAATCTAATCTAATCTAATCTAATCTAATCTAATCTAATCTAATCTAATCATATTTTATCCCTTTCCTGTCTGGTGAAAACAATATACTGTATCTCCAAAGGTGTTCATTTTTAATGCTTTTGATAAACTAAAGGATTAAAGCTGCAAGAACTGTAATTGCGGAAAAAAAAAAAAAAACAAAACACCACAGTCTGAAAACATACACCTTCCTTTAGCAGCTCTCTCCTCTCAGTCCAAATCAAAAGACGAAATACAGTAAAGACAGTTTTCCAAGCTTCCATCTTACGCACAGCAGTAGGTCATATCTGACTGAATCTGAACAGGGATGTGTAATAACAGCTTTCAAACAGCTTTCTACATCTCTGAACACATCTACACTTCAGCTCACAGGGTATAAAAAAACTCTTTAAAAACCCTCTTGGATTCACTGGAAAATGCTTACACAATACACGTTTCCCTCAGGACACCTTCCAGAGTATGATGCATTGCTGTAGATTAACAACAGCATATAAAATATTTCAAATAAACTCGACCTTCAACATCTACAGCAGAAAAATACAACATACATATGAATACAGAAGTATGAAAACACTGTACTATATGCTACTCATGCTTTAATATTTTCCTCAAGTACGGTCTCAAATGCCTACTTTTGCTACTAGTCGAGTAATTTTACATTACGGTGGTAGTATTTTTAATGAAGAAAAGGACCTAAATACTTCTTCCACTGGTGAAAATAACTGCAGATTATGAAAAACTTTATGAAATATCTTAACTCAAGTAAAGGCACTGTTTTAATTAAAACTGCAAGACAATATAACAATTATTAAGACTAATGCAAGTAATAAAGAAATAAGCATCCTATACTATCCTATATTATAAAAGGTAAGTGGACTGTGTGTGTGTCTCAGGCATCACACAAAATCTGGAAAGAGCTGACTGCTGCAGTTTGGCATACTTATATATTTTAGGTCAAGGAGGAGACTAGCAAAAACGGCAAACTGATAGGATTTATTAGAGATTTTCTGGTGATCAGACAAGTAGAATTGAGGAAAGATGGGTTTTTTTTGTTTGTTTTGTTTTTTTACCTGCTGACAGTTTTGGCTGTGGCTTCAGCTTCAGGGGAAGCGGAGAATGGACACAGTTGGGTCAGGAACTTTTATCTTGAAAAGTTTCCTGGCCAGATCAGCTGTTTTTAGACACGTCACACCAGGAAGTGTTCGACAGATCTGATGAAGGCTGAAGCTACAGCCGAAACCGTCAACAGGTAAAAAAAAGAAACATTTTTCCTCAATTCTACTTGTATGATCACACGAAAACCTCTAACATTTGGAATGGAAGATATGACAAATGTAATCAATCTAAGTTGATAGGACATTTTGGGAGACATTACTAATTTTGGAATATAATGGCCTCCCAATGACCGATGGCCAACAATCATAGAATCATCACTGAAGTGGGTCACCTAGCAACATATAACCAATAGGGCCACGATGCAATGATGACAATTTCACGTGCAGAAACAGACATGCCAGCTGAGAGCTTATTCAACTGAAAATGCCAGTGGAATTTACCAAGAAAGTAAAGGAATGAACTGTATCAGAGGATCTAGAACCCATGGTACCCCAAGAGTCAACATGCTAGTCACAAATAATCATTCTGCAAAAATACAATTCCACCTTGAAACATCCCTTTATATGTTTCCCACATGACAGCTATTATGATAAATACAACTTGGATGTTACAGCACAGTGAAGATCGAGTTTGAGATCCTCAGGGACAATAATGTCCTGTTTCTATGTTTGTACCTCCGTCACTACAGGTAACCAAAATAATGATGTTAACACACAGAACAAAATGACATGAAAGAACTGATGGTGTGAAGAATGAGGAAGCCGCAAGAAATGACACAGTATGTGAAGGAATCTGCCTTGATGATACAAGACCATCTGCACACCTCATAGAAAGCCAGGTATAAGCAGTTTTCAACAGGGGCAGGTAATGTATGACTCCTCGCATACAGTGTGGTTTGTATTTCTTTTGGGTCGTGTTGCAGCTGTTGTAATAGTTACAGTGAATGCAAAATACAATTTGCAGATGCTGAGTTTTAATTTGATGATGCTGACATGTTTGTATATTTCCATACACTCTTACCCCTTTTAAGAACACCTTAAATCAAGTGGACAGATGGGTTCAGAAATATTCCTTGAATAGGTTTTAAGTACTGCACAAATAAGCAAATTGTCCAGTGTTGATTTTTGGTGTGATATTGGCTAATACTGTACATTCAGTGTTGTTCCCTCTGTTGGTGGAGAGCTTAGGTTCTGTAAAGGCTTTTTGTTGTTGTGATGACATATTTATGCACAATATTACACTAATATTATTATTAGAGATAGGGGTGGGACCTTTCTGTGTGGAGTTTGCATGTTCTACCTGTGTTTGCGTGGGTTCTCTCAGGGTACTCCAGCTTCCTCCCACCATCCAAAGACATGCACTCATAGGTTAATTGGTTAATCTAAATTGCCCATAGGTGTGAATGTGAGAGTTGGTTGTTCGTCTCTATATGTCAGCCCTGCAATGAACTGGTGACTCGTCCAGGATGTACCCCGCCTTCACACGAAATGTAGCTGGAATTGGCTCCAGCCTCCCCCCGTGACCCTCTTGAGGATAAAGCAGTTCAGAAGATGAATGAATGAACGACTTATTATTAGAATATATATAAAATGGCTGAATGCCACAAAGACATATCTGCATATTGATAAGTCCAAACACAAATCCAATTTTAATGTTTTGTTTTGTTCCAGATGAAATACTGTCTATTTAGGCTAATATGCTATCTTTTATCTCTCCAGAGTGGTAAAGAAATCTGTTTTTCTGTTTGTTCAGCTTACATGCAAAATTGCAAAAATGCTTATGTGCTACACTTAAGTCTTTTAATGATTGTGAAAACCTTGACATCTCTCTATGTAAGGACTAAAGACTACATAATGGTAATAATAATAATAATAATAATAATAATAATAATAATAATAATACAAAGGTATGGACAGTAATAATAACAGTAACAATAATAATACATCACACCTATATAGCACTTTTTTGGACACTCAAAGATGCTTCACAAACAAAACAAAATGAAAGAATAAAGGGGCTCAAGAAAATGGAAGTTTGAACAGGTGAATTGAATGGTGTAACATACTGTATGTTCCAGCACTGGAAAATACAATCCATCATAAGAAAATATAGAAAGTATTTTTTAAATGTCAGAGCAGAGTACAGTGTAGAAACCCTTTGCATGGATAGATATATGCAGACATTATGTGTGACTGTGCAAACCAAAAAGATGATTTTGAGACCGTTTGATAGAATGAAAATGGTTATGCATCCTGATTTCAGCAAGATTAATATAAATATTTGTGTTTCAATTAATTTTCAGTTAAAAAAAAAAAAAAAGGTAATTGATAGGTGAGTTTTGCTGGGGTCATCCATGTTCATTTAATGCATAAAGATATTATTTTTTATGTCAGTGCACCTCTGACACCACAATACTCCAGGTATAATGGTATGTGACATATTTTACCATTATTTAAAAAAATGCATCTCATAAAACATGGTCATATTGTAATTTTGATACTATTTAGATTAACTGTTTAGCCCTAGTCTAAACAGAGATGTTAGCATATATTGGTTCCACTTGTCTTGCATAAATACAAACGCAAACCCACTAAGGACAAGAGAAAAGAGAAAAAGAAAAGAGGAGAAAAAGTAGGATAAGAAAAAGGAGGAGGGACTTTTACCCTCCATTAAAAGTTTTGCAGGATTCAAAAAATTGTTGAAGTGAGGACTTGGGGGAAGTGTGCGTATGAGGGATGAGGGGAGAGGGGATGGTGGTGGAGGTGGTGGTGGTGATGGGGTTGGGGGGTGCTGAGACCCACAGGGTGCATCCCACCGTTAGCTATGCCTCTCTCTTGCTCACTCTCTCTCCTCCTCACACACAAACACACTCAAGAACCAAAGCCTTGTTAGCTTTTTAAAATAATCAGGCAGTTGGATGATGAATGATTTAACAGGTATGGAAGGAAGGAAGCTCAGGATGCCTTCCGTTTCTCCCCTCAGGGTCATGGGAAGAGTGACAGGCCGACAGAGGGATTGAGCTCTGGGAATAAACACCATTCCCTTTCATTTCCCTGCTACTGCTTTTCCTGTCGAGATGGCAATGCCGCGGCCCGCTAATTTGTCATCAGTGTGACTGTGAGAGGCGATGACAATCTGCGACTCTCTTTTCAGAGGGGTTCATCTCAGGATGGATACAGGTTGGCTGGCTACGAGCACAAAGACAGGAGAATGGCTGCATTTTGTAACGAACGCAGACGTATGCCCGTGAAGCCAGTGGCCTGCTGGGAACTGTAGGAAAAATGTGTGTACTGTTTGACCAGGGTATCTGCAGGTATCAGCAAATCTAATTGAATGCTTTTTAATGCCATTTTTAATGCCACTTTAAACAAATTTAATGCCCATGTCCAACTGCAGATACAGTTTTATATATAGTTTTATGACAGTTTACCATAGACAGGCTTTAACCAGGTTCTGAATAGTTCCTCCTCCAATCACTTCTACTGAAACTTGCATTTTCCCATTTTTCCGACATTTGCTAATATTCCCAACGCTCTTTCGCCACAGCATGAGCACGCTCACGGCACGTTGCATTCCAAGCATCTGTTGTTGTGACTTCATGTATCGGCCATAAACAACAGCCAATTATAGGGTTCCGCCTGTCAATCATCACACTAAACTTTCGATCAATATTATTAAATGTTTACATAATCAAAATAAACTGTGAATAACAATGTTTTTTTTTTTCCATCAAGTGTAAATTTATTTTTTTAATGCCTCTGGACACTGAATTTAATGCTTTTTAATGCCATTTAAGGCCTTAATTTTCACAAAATTTATTTAATGACTTCTAATGCTTTTTAAAGACCCACAGAAACCCTGTTGACAATCATTTTGGCCAACAATTAAGGGCACCAAAGACGCCTTAGCAGCATTGTGTTTAAAGCAAAATAAGAGAAACAGAAGGTGTTACATGCCCTCTGACACTTCAATCTGTGGTAAAAACATGCTCAATGAGTCTGTGATACTACTGTTATTGAAAAATGATGAATCTACAGTTTTTATTCTGAGCTATAGATACATAATTTCTGTTTCATGGACATTTATAGTATGTTTTGATGGAATTTGATTATTTTTTTAACTTCAACATTCACTTGGTGTGTGGGCCTCTACTTTCAGTCACCGCATTGCATCTCAGGGTGTCCCATTTCACAAATCTCTTTTGCATTTTCATCATCCCCCTTGTATTTTATTTGTTTGTGGATAAAAACAGAACTGCACTGTTACTGCTATCATACTTCAATCTAAAAAGTCCATCTTCTCTTTTCCCTTTTTTACATTTATAGACCCTGTTTTTAAGCTCACAAAAGCTTGAAAATAGACCCATCACACTGTGGCCCTGAATACAGCATGTTAAAAAGAACATTAAATGGTGCAATTCAGTATTAATGTCAAAGCGAGAAGGAGAAAATGAATGGCAAAGTGGTGTCTTTTGAAAAAAAGACAATGAAATGCTGCCCTCTAGTGTCAGTCTTTTGTCCTTGCAGTTAGTGATCATGTTGAACAGGTGCCAAGGGCCTTGAGAGGGCCTCTCAGAAACAAAGTGAGTGTTTTGTAAGAAATTACTTGTATCTTTGAGATAATATTGAGATACTTGACCTTGAATGACTAACAGGCTTCTTTCTCAAACTGTTATTAGTGTTTCCTTTTGCCAAATACAAACTGACTAAACAAATAAAACTAAAAAAACATAATAGAAGCCCCTTTTTGTCCTTTTGATTATTAATAGTAGTATCAATTTCCTTATTCATGTGCTGCAAGACAAGTGTAACCAATTAAAACTAGTTACTGTGAGATTTTGTTCAACAAAGCATATCTGTCCCTATTTACAATACTAATACTTAACTTATACTTATTTCATCTATCAGCTGACCTGACTCAGCTAAGTCCTGCTTGACTTATGGAAAAATTAAGTGGAAAACTTCCCACTAACTTTTGTTATTAAAAGTAATTATTTCTAAAGGTGCAGATCCTTTAGTTCAAGCTCAGTTTTTTTTAAATGAATGATGTATCCACAGGTGATAATAAGCAAATTCCAATTAATGATTTAATAGCTTGTTAAATTTTGATGAGAGGACCCCACGGAGTCATTAACGAAACCCGAGACATTAATTCACCTATTAATCTCAGTTAAATCTATACATAACATAATAAAGAATATTCATTCATTATAATTACCCACTAAAACATATTAATCACATCTCAGTCAGGGTCTAGAACTACACATACCCAAAAATCACCTGAATAAACCCAATTAATTCAAAGTTCATTTACTTTAGTTCACTGCGTAACTGGAAAATGTGTTTGTATAATGTGGTTAAAGTCACTGCTACACAGCTGTACAGGGGAAACATGATTCTGAGCTGTTAAAAAGGTTAATCAGTGTACTAAGACAAAATGCTGCACAATTTTAAAATGATTTATATAAAGAGAATATGTGAATAAAACATTTAGATGCAAAATCTGCACATTTTCCCCTCATTTTCTCTATGTATGCCAAGTTTCATTAAAACCAAGTGCTTTTCTCCTTTATTTGTTATTTTTTAAGTATATTAAACCTTGTTTCAGCCCTTGGGAGTTGGCCAAATTACACCTACAGATCTACTCCAAGCCTCAGTGATAGTGACACAATGAAAATTTAATATTGACAATGTTTGAATCCCATGTTGATCCTCATCAGCTCAGAATTAGGTTTACACCAGTATACCTTTATAATACCATGGCGCTGAAATTACAGGGTTTTGCTTATGTACTGTATTGAAGACTTGTCAGATGATGCCACTCATACACCTCATTCTTTATTTTATCATTCATATTTGCATGACAGAAATGTTTCAGTTTTAATAAAGCATGTGTTTAACGAATATCTTCCCGGTTTCATTCCCTTAATGACAACTCTCACTGATGATAACAATATGGCAAAAAACAGATCTTTGAAGGCAGGTATTTAATCACACCTGTCATCATGAACCTTAAAAAGTTTACTGTTATTACACGTGTTTAAAAGTCTGCATGGAAAAGGAAAAGAGTTTGTTGCTTCCTTTGGTTTGAACCACTGGCAACATTACCATAAAAATAAGTCATGGACTCAAATGCATTCAAAGTCACTTTAAATGGCTTTGAGGTGAGCACATGTGGTTGTAGATGTTTTGCTTGATTCATGTACGTACTTCAGCTGACTAGGGATGATAGCTACATAGGCTAAAGGTCAATATATGTCTGAATCATTGAGTTAACTAATGACAATGACTGATGTTTATCTGTTGTGTTAGACTAAATTTTCAGAAATTTGGGGTTGAAAGACAATAAAAGACAGTACCAAACCCTGGTACAAAAGGGTGACTATACTGTATGATAACAAAATCAAAATAAATAACACTAAAATTACAATGCTTTGTATTGGTATCAGCCCAGAATTTCACATGGAGCACATGTTTTCTTATAAATACTTGTTGCAGAGTAGGGCTGCACTTTTTGGTAAAAAGGTTAGAATTTAATTATTACCCTGCCCCCCAAAAGGGAGGCAAGGGGTACTGATTTTGGTTCAGTTTGTTTGTTTGTTTGTTTGTTACCACTCTAGCTGCAAAAGTATTGATTCAATTCATACAAAATTGGGCTTGTAGATTTCCAGTGACCAAGAATAGATCTGATTAAATTTTGGGAACAGTAGGTCAAAGTTCAAATTTTTTTTGAATTTTTAAAATCTTTTTTTTTCTCCATTTACTTCTAATGGGTGAAATTTCAAATGTCTGTAGCAGAAAAAACTATTGGTTGAATTCATACCAAACTGGCTTTATACACTGCTCAAAAAAATAAAGGGAACACTAAAATAACACATCCTAGATCTGAATGAATTAAATATTCTTATTAAATACTTTGTTCTTTACATAGCTGAATGTGCTGACAACAAAATCACACAAAAATTATCAATGGAAATCAAATTTATTAACCCATGGAGGTCTGGATTTGGGGTCACACTCAAAATTAAAGTGGAAAAACACACTACAGGCTGATCCAACTTTGATGTAATGTCCTTAAAACAAGTCAAAATGAGGCTCAGTAGTGTGTGTGGCCTCCACATGCCTGTATGACCTCCCTACAACGCCTGGGCATGCTCCTGATGAGGTGGCGGATGGTCTCCTGAGGGATCTCCTCCCAGACCTGGACTAAAGCATCCACCAACTCCTGGACAGTCTGTGGTGCAACGTGGTGTTGGTGGATGGAGCGAGACATGATGTCCCAGATGTGTTCAATTGGATTCAGGTCTGGGGAACGGGCGGGCCAGTCCATAGCATCAGTGCCTTCATCTTGCAGGAACTGCTGACACACTCCAGCCACATGAGGCCTAGCATTGTCTTGCATTAGGAGGAACCCAGGTCCAACAGCACCAGCATATGGTCTCACAATGGGTCTGAGGATCTCATCTCGGTACCTAATGGCAGTCAGGCTACCTCTGGCGAGCACATGGAGGGCTGTGCGGCCCCCCAAAGAAATGCCACCCCACACCATTACTGACCCACTGCCAAACCGGTCATGCTGGAGGATGTTGCAGGCAGCAGAACGTTCTCCACGGCATCTCCAGACTGTCACATGTGCTCAGTGTGAACCTGCTTTCATCTGTGAAGAGCACAGGGCGCCAGTGGCGAATTTGCCAATCTTGGTGTTCTCTGGCAAATGCCAAACGTCCTGCAAGGTGTTGGGCTGTAAGCACAACCCCCACCTGTGGACATCGGGCCCTCATACCACCCTCGTGGAGTCTGTTTCTGACCATTTGAGCAGACACATGCACATTTGTGACCTGCTGGAGGTCATTTTGCAGGGCTCTGGCAGTGCTCCTCCTGTTCCTCCTTGCACAAAGGCGGAGGTAACAGTCCTGCTGCTGGGTTGTTGCCCTCCTACGGCCTCCTCCACGTCTCCTGATGTACTGGCCTGTCTCCTGGTAGCGCCTCCATGCTCTGGACACTACGCTGACAGACACAGCAAACCTTCTTGCCACAGCTCGCATTGATGTGCCATCCTGGATGAGCTGCACTACCTGAGCCACTTGTGTGGGTTGTAGACTCCGTCTTACGCTACCACTAGAGTGAAAGCACCGCCAGCGTTCAAAAGTGACCAAAACATCGGCCAGAAAGCATAGGAACTGCTTCCACCTGTTGTCTATTCCATTTGCACAACAGCATGTGAAATTGATTGTCAATCAGTGTTGCTTCTTAAGTGGACAGTTTGATTTCACAGAAGTGTAATTGAATTGGAGTTACATTGTGTTTAAGTGTTCCCTTTATTTTTTTGAGTAGTGTAGATTGCCAGTGACCCAGAACAGATATGGTTATACATTTTGGTAAAAGTAGGTCAAAGTTCACATTTTTTATGATTTTTTTTAAATCATTTACTTCTCCCATTTACTTATAATGGGCAGAATTTCTAATGTCTATAAAAACATCAATTTTGTTTCAATTTACTTCAAACCTGGCACACATATAGAGGCAATTGATACTGACGTCACCACACACACAGACATGATGACATCAGCTGGATTGATGCTAAAATAAGCTACAATACGTACGAGGGGTGGGGTTTGTTGTGCCTGGCACCACTTGTTGTTCAGTGTGATTGCGTTCTTCCTTTTTGAAGGAAAAATCACAGATTACAGATCACTTTGAAACATGTAGTTTTATCAACTCAAACAAACAAATTTGAACTAGTAAAAAAAAAAATACAACAACTTCGAAACTAAAACCATATCACCTTTCTCACTCAGTGCCACTGAACCCAAAATATCCTTCAAACTGCAGCCTTTTGTAATGATTAAATTGCACAGGCTGACAATGTAATTATGACTTTGATGGTGACCTGACTGCGCAGCTCTTATACATTTATATGTACAGATACAACCATGTCTGAACCCAATGACCTGCACTGCTTCTGTCTTGGCAAGAGATTTTTTTTTTGTCTAAGTGAGTCTTTCCTGGTTAAATATAGGGAAAATAAATGAATTTAAAATGTTAAAAGCATCCTGACCTGATGAGGTTTCATGTGGGGTTGAAAGATTAAACTATCTTACAATGTGGTTTGAAATGAAAGGGTATTACTGTTTGTCATTGTTACAGTTTATTGACAGACTTGGTCTTAAGTGCAGATAATTAAACTTCCTCAATGTCGTCCTCAAGCTGTTTTATAGTTCAACTGAACTGGTTTTTGTTCTTGAAAACGTTTCGGCTTTCATCCAACAGACTTCCACAATTCTTAAAATAACTAAGGATGAGCGATGATCTGGACAAATGAGAACCTACACAGACTTCCTCAGTGTCCTACATCATATAAATTGTACATCATTGATATGTCGTACTGAATATTACTGTAACTTATTCATTAACTTCGGGACTTAAATATTGCTTCCCACAAGCATCACTCAGTTGTTACAGAAAAAATATGTTTAAAAATGTTCATTTATTACATTATATTAGTCTCAGTGTCTTAGTGGCTGAAGTGTCATATGCTGTGGATTAATGTAGAAAACATGTTTTAATTACATTTGTACTTATGACTCCAGAATAAGGCCTAAGACAAACGCTTTACAAATTCTTTACTCTAAATTAGGTTTGATTTTGCACGAGTTTGCAATTCTGTGTACCATTCATAGTTAAATATAATGTATAAAAATATTTTAGACATAAAAAAGTGACACCCCTGACAAACTTTCAGACCAACTGGTGACATTTAGATCCTTTAGGACCTGTTCCCACCTGGCATTAATATCTGTTCTGACAAATCTGATCTCATGCTCTATTGCGAGGTCTGAACACACTCAGAACACATTTAAATCTGATCGTGCAGGACACATTTTAAGGTGGTGTGGGTGGCATTTGTCCATATTCTCTGATAGTCTGAACTGAACACATAGTCAGCTGACATGTTCTATTTACAATGCCATTACCATGGGTGTCATGTTTAAGTGTTTTTAAAGTCTGACATATTCAAAAGCCCCAAAAAGACATATTGTGATTGCTTCATATGTGTAGCCTTGCCTGAGTTCACCTCAGTGACACTGTCTTCGCCTATTTTTTTCCTGTGTTATGAAATACGATATCCACAGTTTCTTTAATCTGGTAAAATTCATGAACATGTTCAAAGCACTTGAAGACTAAATCATCACTAACACATTTATTATGTTGTAGACTACATATTAGCGTGTTTATTTGCATATCTAGTGAGAAAGTGAAAGAATAAGTTTTTTTCATTCTGTTGCCAAGTGTGAAAAGTTTTATAGCAGGACATGTGTTAATGCAAGATGTGAATAGGGTCTTCACATTTAAAGATGAGTTCTACATAGGGCTGCACGATACTGGAAAAAACTGACATTGGAATTTTTTTAACCCTTCAATATATATTGTGATATGAAAAAATACTGAGGAGTATATAATAGCTCTTTGATGCCGACATAAATGGTCAAACTAATTTGTTGTGTTTCCTCTCATTGTGGCAACAGGTGCAAGGCACTGTCAACAAAAAACACGTGTTTCAATATCATCCTTCTTGTAGCCGAAATAATTCCAGATAATTGACGTTGCTTTTCTTTTCGGCACCAAGTCTTCGTTTATGGTGATTTTCTCTTGTTTGTTGCTCATTTTTCAATGTTGTTACCAGCGACTCACTCCAAACTGATTAAGAAAGATTGTGATTGGTGGATCTCTGCATGCAGTGTGTGTCACATACGCTTGAAATGAGATGAGAACACACTGAGTTCATTTGCCTCCTACATTGCAGGACCTGCGATTTGACTATTGCGCACACGTATATCGTGATGACGATGCTCAAACAATATATTGTGCAGCTCTAGTTCTAAATGTCCATTCTGACATAAATCAAATAAATCAACATAGTAGCCATCCTGATCACCACCCCCCACCACCACCATCACTACCAGGTCCAGGCCTCCTCCATAACTACCATCTTCTTCTCTGGTCAAAATATACCACTCTCAACCTCTGTAACCAACCTCAGTGTGAACCTGGACCTAAACCTGACATTTGAAAACCACATCAAACATCTGTTTACAACATGTTTTTTCCATCTTAAGATCGTCTCCAAACTCCGTCCTTCCCTCACTACTACAGATAATGAGAAGCTCATCAATGCCTTTGTCTCCTCGTGGTTCGACTACTGTAATGCCCTACTCTATGGGATCCCCAAGATACAACTCCAAAAATGACAATCCATTCAAAATAGTGCTGCCAGAGTCTTAACAAGAGTCCATAAATGGGAACGTATCTCACCAATTCTCCATAACCTCCACTGGCTCCCTATCACCTCCAGAATTGAATATAAGACAGCTCATATCACCTACCAATGCATCCATGGCAATGCCACTGACTACCTCAAGGACCTCCTCACTCCTCATACATCCAACGGAAACCTCCGACCCCACAGCACCAGCCTCCTTCTTACCCCCAGAACCAAGCTTTGGACCATGTGAGACCGAGCCTTCTCTTCCACCACCCCCCGCCTATCTGGACCTCCCTCCCTGACCACCTTAGAGCCCCTCAGTCACTGGACTCCTTCAGAGAGGGACTCAATACTTTCCAATTTAGAAAGGCTTTTCACAGCCCACCATGGTGTTTTGTTTTACACTGAGTATCTTATTCTGAAACTTTCTTTTTCACTGTAGCACTTTAAGATTCTTATGAATGAAAAGTGCTTCATAAATGCAATTTATTATTATTATTATTATTATTATTATTATTATTATTATTATTATTATTATTATTATTATTATTATTGTTATTGATATTAATACACAAATGCCACATCATTGTAATATCTCTAACAAGAGGTACAGAATAGGAATTCATCCAGAGTTTCATCTGGTAACATGTCGCCCTTAAAGTTCTGTTATATACTCATCATAGTTTATTTATTTTACCCTGAAAAGTGATGAGGACAAAACAAAGACAGTCTTATGTTTTAGTCTTGAAACATGGACAAGACACTAATTGTTCTTACCCACATATTACACCTGAATGATATGAAGAAAACCTGCAGTGTGCATTAATATTGTTTAATACTGCTATGACAAAATAACTTACGTTAAATAAACAAACCAACCGAGCAGTCACCACCAAAGTGGCATCAGTTAATGTGAGGGTAACTGATGACTAGTTAGAGCTTCATCTGATTGGTTGATCTAACAGATATAATTTTCACCTGCTGAATGTGAATGTATGATGTGTATTATGCATTTGTGACAAGTGACATTAAAATGTTTCTTGCTCACTGGGTTTCTGGAAGTTTTATGCAGTGTGTGTTTGACACATGCTCATATCCTAATGCAATAAAAATGCTACTTATCTGTCAGTGAAAATGACAGATTAGTGCATGTGAGTGTACAGTGTTTTGATGAGAAAACGTCATACTGCATGATGAAGACAGACAGACAAGTCAAAATAATGACAAAAAAATAAAGCAAAACAAGGTAAGATATAAAAAGTGAGCAAAACAGTCTGGTGTGTTACATTAACACAGCTCTCCTCCCCTTGTTCTGATCTGGTTGTAAATGAACATAAGGTTCAGTGGCGCTAAAGAAAAGTCTACAGGTGGGAGCTGTCATGTAGCTTCTGAAGCAAAGACTTACCTGTGGAGTTGTTACTCTGAAGGCGGCTCCTGTGGTGGGGGTGGCAGGTCGTGGAGAGATGTTATTCTGGGCCTGGGCCTGAGCCTGAGCTTGAGCCTGAGCCTGAGCCAAAGCCTGCTGAGGGACCATCACCAGCTGGCCCAGCTCCGTACGTACTAGCACCATCCCTAAAGAACAACAAGGGACATTAATTAGGACAAACGGTCCTAGTACAGTAAGCAACAAATTCATATACATTATATACCTTGTAAGACTGTATTAGTCATTTGTAAATACCACCAAGCATTATTTAAATGAACAGGAATGTGAATAATACTTAACTAAACAGATTGTCCTTAGATAATGTTAAATGCATAGTGATGGTTTTCTGGGTAGCAAAACTGAAAATAAAAATACCATCACAAAATCACTGACACTAAAATTTCAGCTAAGACACTAACATGGGATAACTGGCAACACACAGAAACACTGGCTTTGGCTCCACACAGCAAAATCCTCTTCTATAATTGTCTAAAAGGCCTGTATCAACATTACGATTGACAAAAGGATAAGCTTGTCTTGCTGAACATAAAATGAATGGACAAATAACAGTGTAAGGAACCTTCGCTCTCTTTTAAAGGTTAAATGTGCCCTAATTATAGTATCACACTTGAGAAATAATCCTCATCAAGGTGAAGTAATGCATATTGTTATGCTGTTGTTTATCTCTATGGACTTTCCTTCAAGTAAAAGAGAGACACAGGGTCAAAGAAAAGGTTAATAGCATACTCTGATAATTCTCTAACTGGCCAAACTTCGTCCCCGGGTGAGATGACTCAGAACTAATTCAAGACAATAAGGGCAGCACACAAACCATTTAGACCAATGTCCAAACTTATTTTTTGCCATTCTTAGTATATGACAGCATAGGGCCTCTATGGAGGATAGCTAACTGTCAAACTAGGTAGCTATAATGTGGGCTTCTGCTGCTGCAGTGTTTGGCTGACATGATAATTGCCCACCAATGAAAAATGGGGAACAAAACAGTTGTGGTATTTTATTTGGGCAACAATAAATTTTTACAATGCACATTTATTGGAGGGCTAAAATGGCATTTATGCATGTATGTACTTAGACATAAATAAAGTTATATAAAGGAGTTTTACAATCCCAACTGTTTCCTGACAACAGGATGCTCCAGTGTGAAAGACTGCTGTCCTGAAGAACCACGCTTTTAGGACTTGTTGAAGCTAGTGCTGTCACTAAGCCATATTATATATTTCACTATTGCCACACACCATATATATTTATAGTATATTTATATATATTACATGTATATCTCTTTACAATTCTAACAGAAAAGAAACTGAAAAATGATATAACAGGTATATTTCATCAGGCAAAATGTCATCTTATTGTATTAATTTCAAACTTGTGTTTTCATAAAATCTTAAAGGGTTAGCTTGGATGTTCTGAAGCAGGGTTGTGTCCATCGTAGGTGTACTTCCTACAGCAGATTGCTATCAGTACAACCCCAGTGTGGGGAAGCAGACAGGGGTGCTAGCATAGACACCAGGTTCTGCTGAGTATGGAGGCAGCTGCAAAACATACCCACGTACACAGGGATGTCTTACAGCAAGGTAGTGTTGAAAATATTGTGAATATATAGCATATACTTGATCTGTATTGTAAGTAGCTAGAATAGGATGGATAAGTACCTTACACACAACCCCACTTTGAAAAAGAAGACTTTTAAGGTTTTTCAAGGCTACTTACTATAGGACATTGCCAGTTTGAATAAAGCCATATATTACAGCACAATTAACCTTTAAGGAACAGTTGTAGACATACAGCATGTACAATACTCAGAACACAGTATAGTGTTGACAAACACAGAAATATAAAAGTACTTCATACACACAGCCTCCTTGCTCTGAAGACAGTCAAACAATGATGTACAGAGCAGCAAACCTTTTTAACCTCAGGTAAGGTTATTGTAAGACAGGTGTGTAGAGCAATATTTTGCTGCTCTCCTTTCCCTCCTGTAATCTTACCCGGTGGGATGGTAAACCCAGGAGGGAGCTGAATTGTTGTCTGTTGTTGAGGTGGTCTGACAATCAGCTGAGGGGCTACAATCCTTTGAGGTGCTGTGAGTCCAGGACGGGGCTGAGGCTGTGCAGTGGTGGCCACAGCAGGTGTGGGAGAGGGAGCTGCAGGTCTAACCAAGCTAATAGTAGAAGTCACTGGTGTAGTTTGAGCAGTTCCACAGACTGAAGTCGTTGCCGCTGCAGAAACACAGGTAAGAGCTGTGGCAGAGCTCACAGGCTGGGTTACAGTTGTTGTAGTGGCTGCTGCTGTAGTTGTTGTTGGTGTGACAACAGAAGACGTAGAAGAAACAGTGTTTATTACAGAATTGACACTAGTAGACTGGCTTGACATTACAATTTTGGACTGAGAGTCGTCTGTTTTGGAAGTCCCAGTGTCTGTGACCGTTTTGCTGTGGTTGCCCTGTGAGGCTGAAGAGGTGATGGGTCCTATGCGGGCTCCCTGCTGGACCAAGGCCGACACGCTGGTCCCGTTTCCGTTCTGGGCTATGCTCGCTACAATGTGACTGGGGAGTCTGTGCAGAGCAATGGTAGGAGTCCCCCGGTCCAGAGCAATAGCAGACTGACCTGCAGGCAGGCTGGCGTTAGATAAGGTGAAAGTCGAAGTGTTAATAGAGGATGTCACTGGTCGAGTTGAGTTTAGTGCAGTTTCACTGGTGTCCACACAGCTAAGGTTTTCCACCCCTGCTGTGTTACTATTCCTCCTCGTCGTTATAGCTGCGCCGTTCAAACTCTTTATCCGAGCCGAAGCGCTCCTCCGCGGTGTCGTTATGCGTTTTCTCGGTGAAACAGCTTCCGTCGACGTCTCACTTGTGCTCAGGGTAACCTTAGACCCCCGGCTTGTCGTGGTGTTGATGCTGGTTGGCGAAGATGTCAAAGTTGACACACCAGATGCAGTCAGTGTTGTGATGGATGCTCCATGTGATTGCGACCCGCTGCTAGTCGCGTTCACACAGGCAGGTGAAGTGGTGGAAGGCTCGCCAAAGGAAGGGGTGCAGCCCAAAGAAGGGGATGTGACAGTTTTATCTGGGCTAACGTCTTTAGAGTTGATCTCCTGGTGCATCTCAGGTTTATTACGCCGTCCTTGTTGTTGTTGTTCCAGTGTTGTGGTGCCCACTGGAGCTGGTAGCGTTTTTCCCAAGTGATGGTTAGCGGGGGCCACTGTGCCAGCACCTCCGTTTTCGTCTGTTTTACCTGCTGTGTTGCTTTGGCCAGCAAGCTGTGACTCCAATGAGCCCACTAGGTCGCTCACAGCTTTTTCATCCACCTCTGAAAAGAGCATATCTTCCAGGGGGTCGGAGGCGCCCGCCATCTCTGATCACAGATAGCTGTTATATTTTTTTTACAGTGCGCCTGCGTGTTACTAGGCATTGTGGGAATGAATTTGACGTCATCAGATAAGGGGGGCATCCTAGTTGTATTTTTATTTTTTTCTTTCAGTCTGTTTTGTAGAAATACTATTAAGAAACGTTATAATAGTGCCAATAGCATGTAATTGCACAGCCGTACAAAAACTAACTATATGTGACAGAGGTGAATCACTTTTTAGGCAACAAAGTTTTGGGGTTTACGATTAGAAAATAATATTTTGTGTCAGAGACTAATTATTATTCACTATTTTCTTCAACTAAACAATATTTTTTTCTCTTATTTTTTTCAGGGACGGAGGAGAGTGGCGACACTGTGTAATATCGCGATATTAGGAATGGTGACTCTCAAACATCTGTTCAATATCTTTGATTAATTAATTTATTGTTTTTGTCTGTTTAACATTAATTAAATGGAGGAAGCTGTGTGTGAAGTTTTAATATAACGGAGTTTAGACTGCTGCCATCAAATAACCAATTATCATACATGACAAAAATTAGCGGTAGCAGGAAGAGGAGGCAACTTTGGAAGAATAAGCCACAGCCTTTCTCCCAACATTCTTAGCGGCGGCCGAAGGAAAATGAAAACGGCCATGTCGTGGTAGGGTTCAGTTCAGAGACGAGTGACTTAAATCCACGGTGAACTCACCTATTCGTGTAATGTAGCCTTAAACTACAGCTCTGAAAACAATACGTCTAATCTACCGTCTACAAAAACATATCCTCCTGAATTTACAACGTTTTAACGCAAGAGGACAAACATGAGCGGAGGAGGGACGCCGTACATTGGCAGTAAAATTAGCCTAATTTCCAAGGCCGAGATCCGCTATGAAGGAATTTTGTATACCATTGATACTGAAAACTCGACTGTAGCTCTTGCTAAAGGTAAGTTGTGCGCCAAATAGTTGGACTACTGTACTCTCGAAAGAACTGAGTAGTGTGCATATATTTTTTAAACGACAAAGAACTAAAATTCATTTTAGCATATAGCCACGTTAGCTAGCTCTTTAGCTAACTAACAGCTAACGCTAAGTGTTGCTGTAGTTAACATCTCCTTTGTTTACGTTGCACTTGGTCTCAATGTTAAGGGGCACATAATTCCTTGTTAATGTTAAGTATACTTACTAATGTTTTATGGGCGTCTTAAAAGCTTCATTGCATTTAGAATGGGAAACTTTTTGGTTTTGAACATAGTCAAAGTTGATAGGTCTCTTTTTGAATGAAGGGTGTCCAGGGTTAGGCTATCTTTGTCATACGCTTAGCTAACAAAGATAGCGTAAACCTGCAAACGCGAAGTTTTTCTCTAAAGTTTTGCTCTAAGAAGTTTTGACTGGAAGCAAACTCTATCTCTCATCTATACAATATAATCACTGTAATATTATCAGTGTTAAATTGTGTGTCATACAT